>NW_016931086.1:0-585 GCF_001483705.2 Eufriesea mexicana
CTAACACAAGGTAACCTAACCTAGCCAAACGTAAGCTAACTCTAGCTAACGTGCCGCGACAACTATTGTTGGCCACCCGCTAGCAGAACAGAGCGTAGTAGAGAAACGTAGAGCGCAGAAGTCCTCCGAATAGCAGTGTACAGCACAAAATTCTAAGCTACACTCCCATTACATAACAGAGCGTTACATACCCAAACGTAACCGAACGCAACCTAAAGTGCAACGCCCACAACTGCTGACCACCCAAGGGTCGAGCAGAGTGTATTGGAGCACAGTAGGGTGCAGAAATCCAACGAACAACAGTCTATGCCATGAAAGTCTAACCTATTCAAACCTAACCCAAACCAACGTAACCAAACCAAACGTAACATATCTCAAGCTATCCAGGCGAGACCACAATTACTGGCCTCTACAATGACAGAAAACTGGAAACAATCCGATCCTAACCAAAGCCAACTTAACCTGACCAAACGTAGCATAACACAACCTATCGTACCGAGACCACTATTGCTGGCATCCTCGGAGCCATGCATAGCATATAAGAGCACAGTAGAGCGCACAGGTCCACTGAATAGCAGTGTGAGG
>NW_016931087.1:0-582 GCF_001483705.2 Eufriesea mexicana
TACTTGCCAGAGAATAGGTCTATTGAAAATCTATAACCTGTTACTGCTTGGTGAATAGATCGCCTAACGCCTTCAATCCAATGGCAAGTACAGCCATCTGCTTGCCAGAGAATAGGTCTATGCAATATCTATAATATGTTATAGCTTGGTGAATAGATCGCCTATCGCGTTCAATCCAATGTCAAGTACAACAATATAGTTGCCAGAGAATAGGTCTATTCAGAACCTATAACCTGATATGGCTTGGTGAACAGAACGTCCAACGCCTTCAATCCAATGGCAAGTACCGCCATCTACTAGCCTGAGAATCGGTCTATTCAAAATCTATAATCTGTTATAGCTTGGTGAATAGATCGCCAACCGCCTTCAATCCAATGACAAGTACAGACATCTACTTGCCAGAAAATAGGACTATTCAAAATCTATAACATGTTATAGCTCGGGGAATAGATCGCCTAGCGCCTTCAATCCATTGGCAAGTGCAGTCATCTACTTGCCAGGGAATAGGACAGTTCAAAATCTATAATCCGTTACAGGTTGGTGAATACAACGCCTAACGCCTTCAATTCAATGGCAAGTACA
>NW_016931088.1:0-29715 GCF_001483705.2 Eufriesea mexicana
TGGGTCAGTCCTTCATCATTCTATAAATGACACGGAACATAAGTCATCACTGATCAGTTCTACACAATGGCCACAGTGGTCCATTGGTGAATGTATCAATTAATGTACTCGGAATTGTTAATATATCTACCCCTTACAGATGTATTAATACGCTATTCTAGGACTACCGTGGAATGTATGACGTCAGTGAACAGATCACTCCGAAGACTGCAGTAATGTGGTGTTGGCTGTACACTGTGTTGTGAATTGCAAATGCCTCCAAGCATCACGGATCTGTCCCTTTTCATTCTACGGTATCTGTGGAATATATATCATCAGACAAAGGATTAGTTCTAGAGCTACAGTGATACCACTTGCATGTAATACATACCGCGCTGTCGATTGTAAGCATCTCTAGATACACCCGCACTTTAAATTGGTTATTCCGGAAATGCTTCGGAATTTGCATCACCTGCGTCCGCAGTCATCCATCTGCCACAGTACTGAAATAATGGCTATACTCAGTATTGTGTCAACTGTTTATTTCTCGCGGGACAATGGACCTCTCTTTTTTCTTTCTAGAACTGCTGCGCAATATAAATCATCAGTGAACACATTTATCCAACCGCAACAAGGCTCTGTTGGCAGATATACTAAGTGCCGTATCGTTAATTGTAAATATTTTTAGACATACACGCTAAACATTGGTAATACTAGAATTGCTATATAATTTACGCCATCAGTGCACAAATAAGTTCAACTAGTCAGTTACTGTCATGATGGCTGTATGAGATCCTGCAATGTCAGTTGTTAATACGTGGCGGCATAATGGATCTGCAATTTGTCATTCTATTATCGCTACAGAATATAAATCATGATTGAAGTGGTCAATCCAATGGCTGCAGTGTTCTCCTATTGCATGCACTAAGTACGGTAATGTCAACTGTATGTATCTCTAGACATAATCGTACTATACATTGATTATTCAGAGTCAATTTGGAACTTATGTCATCAATCATCAAATTAATCCGTCCGCCGCATTAAAGTATTGATGGCTGTACTCTGTACCGTATTGTCAATTGCAAATCGCCCGGGGCAAAATGTATATGTTTTTTTCAATCTAGAAGTGCATGACAATAAATCGTCATTGAACTGATTAATCCAACGGATACATTGACCTGTTGCAGGATATAATATGAACCGTACTGTCAATTGCAGGCTTCCCCAGAAATGACCGTACAATACATTGGCAACCGTAGACTTGCCTTGAAATTTTCATTACCAGAGAGCAAATAAGTTCAGCGTCTTTCTTGAACAACAATAGAAACTATATCATCATTGAACAGATTAATCCAACGGCTGCAGTGATCTATAGGTGATTGGCCCAATGACCGTACTGCGAATTGTAAAATTAATCCAACGTTTCGAGTACTGCGATGATGGCTGCACACAGTACTCTTATATGAATTGTTAATGTCTCGAGCTACATCGGATCTGACAATTGACATTCTTGAATTGTTATAGAAAGTAAATCTTCATTGAAGTGGAAAATCCAACGCCTACAGTGATCTGTCTAATGTCTGTAGCAAGTAATATACTGCCAATTGTAAATAACTCTATCTATAATCGTACTATACATTGATCATTCTAGAGCTAATGTGGTCTTCATGACATCAGTGAACAGATTGATCCAATGGCAGCAGCCATGTGCTGTGGGCTGCACTTAAAACTGTTATGTCAATTGTTCATATATCGAGATACGACTGATGCGTCCATTGTCATTCTAGAATGACTACGTAATAAATATCATCATTGAACACGTGAATAAAGCGGCTAGTGTGCTTCATCGGTGGCTGCACCATCTGCCGTAATGGGAGCTGTAAATATCTCTAGACATAACTTATGTATACACTAATTAATCTAGAACTACTGTTTAATAAAAATCATCAGCGAGCTGGGTAATCCAACGGCTGCAGTACTGTAGCGATGGGAGTCCTCAGTACTGTCATGTCAATTTCTAATATCACGAGCTATATCTTAATTGCCTCGTATAATTCTAGAGCTGCTATGTAATCTAAATTATCGTTGAATGTGTTGATACATCGGCTACAGTGCTCTGTTAATGGATGTAGTAAGGACCGTGCTGTCAATTCTATAAATCCCTACCTATATCCGTACTATGCATGGATGATTCAAGAATTGTCGGCAAACACGTATTATCAGTGAACAAATTTTCCCAGCGGCTAAAGTAGTGTGGTGATGCCTGTACACAGTAGTTTATCGTCAACTGTTAATGTCTCGAGCGAAAACGGGTCTCCCCTTTGTCGCCTTAGAATTGCAATGCCATTCAAATGATCACTGAACTGGTTGATCCAACAGCTGCAGTGCTCTATTCGTTGTATACCATCTACTGTACTCGGGGTTCTAAATATATCCTGCCATAACTGATGTGTACATTGATTATTCTAGAAACACTGCGAAGTTTACATCATCGGTGAACAGAGTAATCCAACGGTTGCAGAACTGCTAAGATATCTGTACTCAGTACTCTTATGTCAGTTGTTAATATCTCGAGGTATAACGTATCTGTCTTCTGGTATTATATAATTACTATGTAACGTACATTATCATTGGACACACTAATCCAAATGCTACAGTGCTTTGTTGACGGCTTTACTAAGTACCATACCCGTAATTTTAAAGATCTCTAGACATAACAGGTTTAAACAATGTTTACTCTAGAACTACTATGGAATTTAAGTCATCAGTGATCAAATTAATCAAGAGGTTACGGTATTGCGGTAATGGCTGTTCTTAGAACTGCCTTGCCAGTTGTTAATATCTCGAGCTATCACGTATGTGCCCTTAGTCCTTGTAGAACTGCGATGTAAACTAGATCACCATTGAACATGTTAAGCCAGTGGCTACAGTGCTCTGTTGATGGTTGTATGAAGTAACGTCCTGCCAATTGTAGATATCTCTTGGCATAACCATAGAATACGTTGATTAATATGGAATATCTTTGGTAATTACGCCCTCAGTGGACAAGTTAATCCAACGGCTACTGCGGCCCATTGCTGCCTGTGTCTACTACCGTACTGGCAATTGTAAATACCTCTATCCATGCCTGATGCGTACATTGGCTATTCCAGACTTCCTGTGGAAACTAAAATATCACACGACAGATTAATGCATCAGCTGCAGTACTGAGATGCTGACTGCACATAGCATTCAGTTATGAGTTGCAAACATCTCGACCAATAACGGACATGTCTTTTGCCTTTGTAGAATAGCTATATAATCTAAATCACAATTGAACAAATCAATCCAGTTGCTGCAGTGTTCTGTCGAGAGATGTACCAGGAACCATAGTGTCAATTCTAAATATCTCTAGCAATAACCGTTCCATGCTAAGATATATATATCCGCAGCCCTAACCGCCATGCACATGGATAATTCTAGAGTTGCTTCTGAACTTGAATCGTCAACGAGCAAGTTATGACAACACATACAGTACTGTGATGATGGCTGCACTCAGTACTGTGTTGCATACAGCTAATATTTCGAAGGACAATGGATCTCTCTTTTGCCATTTTGGAATTGCTTTGGGGTTTAAACCATCATAGGACAGATTAATCGAACGACAACAGAGCTCTGTACGTGTATGTGCTGAGTACAGTGCCGCCAATGGGATATATCTCTTGCCATGACCGTACTATGCATTGATTATTACGAAATTGCTTTGTAATTCATATCACCAGTGATCAATGTAGTCCAATGGCTAGATTACTGTGATGATGGCTGCACTCGGTACTGTGTTGTCAATAGTTAACATTTCAAGCAAAAATTTATTTGTCCGCTGTCGTTCTAGATAAGCTGTGAGATTTAAATCACCATTGAACCGATTAATCGAATGACAAGGGTGCACGGTTGGTAGACGTGCTAACCTAATTATTACCAAAAGTGATGCAACGTCTACAGTACCGTGAAGATGACTGTACTCAGTACTGCCATCTCAATTAATAATATTCCGAGGGATAATTGATCTGTGCTTTGACTTCCTGGAATTGCTATAGGTTTGAAACCGTGTATGAACATAGTAATGCAGCAGCTGAAGTATATTAATGGTGGCTGCACTCAATACTATTATGTCAATTTAAGTATCTTCAGCCATAACTGCACTATACGTTGTTTGTTCTAGAATTGCTGTAGAACTTAATTCATCAGTGAAGAGGTTAAGCCAACGGCTGCAGTAATGTGACGATGAATGTACTCAGTCGCGCTATGTCAGCAGTCAATGCATGGTGAGGTAATGGATTTTTATTTTGTCGTTATAGAATTGCTGGAGAATCTAAGTCATCAGTGAACAGATAAGTACAACGGCAGCGGTGCTCCG
The DNA here is from genome assembly GCF_001483705.2 of Eufriesea mexicana. Classification (NCBI taxonomy): domain Eukaryota; kingdom Metazoa; phylum Arthropoda; class Insecta; order Hymenoptera; family Apidae; genus Eufriesea; species Eufriesea mexicana. The sequence goes on from NW_016931088.1 coordinate 4,376, forward strand.
TTGGTAGATGCACTAGGTGCCGTATAGTCAATTGCAGATCACTCTATCCATAACTGTAGTACAGAAGGATAATTCTGGGATGGCTGTGGAATTCAATGAGCAAATTATTAAATCGGCCAGAGTACCGTGATGATGGCTGTACTCACTCCTCTTTTGACATATGTAACTCTCTACAGCGACAATTGCACTCTCCACTGATCATTCTACATTTGATGATGGTCATAGGTGTTCAGCGAACAGAAATATTCAATGTCCCTAGCATTGTGTAAACTTCTACTCTCTACTGGATTGTCATCCGTCAATATTACTAAAGATATTTGATATATCCGATGATCATTCTGGAACTGCTAGACACTATAAATCATCTGCGAACAGATTAACACAGTGGCTACACTGCTCTGTAGGTAGATGTGCCAGGAATCGTAAATCAATTGTAAATATCACTGGGCATGCCAGGCCTATACGCAGTTTGTACTAGGCTTGCTGCGGAATTTATATCGTAGGTGAAGAAATTCATAAAACGGCAACAGTACTACAATGATGGCAGTACTCAGTGCCATTTTGGCACATGTCAATGTCTGCAGAGGCATTTCCAGCTTCCAGAGGTCGTTCTACAGTTGCTAAACAAATAAGGTGATCTGCGAACAGGTTAATTCAACCGTTGGAATTTGGTGTGGACGGCTACACACATTGTTATTTGTCAATACCACTGAGTATACCTGATCTATCGGTAGATCGTTTTAGAAATGCTACTCGTCCGTAAACTAATTAACGCAATGGTTAGACTACTCTGTAGGTGTATGTGCCAAGCACCGTAATGCCAATTGTATATGTCTCTAGGCGTAACGGACATATACATTGCTTTTTCTGCAACAGCAACGGAATTTGAATCATCAGGGATTAAATCAATAGATCGGCTACAGTACTGTGATGATGGCTGCACTCGGTTCTGCCTTGACAAAAGTCAATGTCACCAGCGATAGTTGCTCCCTCCATTCATCATTCTACACTTGCTGATGAACTTAGAAGATCGGCGAACAGATCAATTCAATGGCCGTAGCGTTGTGGAAATGGCTAATCCGTACTCTACATTCATTTTTCAATATCTCTAAAGATATCTGATCTATCAGTTTCTCATCCTGAAGCTGTATACTGTTCAAATCATAAGTGAACGCATTAATACAACGGCTACTGTGCTCTGTAGGTGGACGTACCAAGTAGCGTACTGGCAAATTGTAATTATGAGCAGCCATAACAGATCTCTACATTGAATATCCTATAGTCGCCATAGAACTTACGCCATCAAGCAACAGATTTATCAACCGATTACGTTGCACTTTTGATGGGTAACCTCAGTACTGTGTTGTTATTTGTTAATACTACAACCGATATTTGTTCAATACATAGACCATTCTAGAATTGCAGTGCAGCATAAATCATCAGTGGACAGATAAATACAACTGCTACTGTGCTGTGTACGTGGATGCACCTGGTGTCGTACTGACCGGTGTAACTATGTCAAGACGTAGCAGACCTATACACTTTTTTACTCCACCAGCTAAGGAATATAAATCGTCTATGACAAAATTAATCAAATGGATGCACGGCTATAATGATGGCTGTACTCAGCACTCTTCTGACATATGTCAATGTCTCCAACGACAGTTGCTGAACAAATTAAGTTACCAGCGAGCAGCTTAATTCTGTGGCTATAGTGTTATGTCTATGGCTACACACAGTCGAGCTTTGTTGTTTGACGATGCCACTGAAGATATGTGATCTATCCGTTTCTCATTCCGGAATCGCCGTAGAGTAGAAATTATCAGCGCACAGAATAGTCCAACGGATATAGTGCTCACTAGGTGGATGATCGAACTACCGCCCTGCCTATTGTAAATGCTTCTAAACATAACTGATACACACATTAATTATTCTAGAACTGTTGTCGGATTTGTTTCGTCACTGAGAAAATTAGCACAACGGCTACAGAAATGTGATGGAGCCTGTGCATAATACTGCATCGTCTACTGTCAATAACTCGTTCGTTAATGATTCAGATGTTTGTCGTTCTAGAATTGTAATGGAACGTAAATCTACGCTGTACAGATTCGTCCAATGGCTGTTCGGTGAACGCAACAACTACCGTTCTGCAAATTGGTAGCGTCTCTAGTCTTAACTCATGTATAAATCGACTATTCCAGAGGTACTGTGGTATTAATCTCATCACTGAACAGAGTAATCCAACGGATACAGTGCTCTATATGTGGATGTACCAATCACCGTACTAGGAATTGTAAGTATCTCTAGCCATAACCGTACGCTACGTTGATTACTCTAGGCTTGCTTTGGAATTTAGGTCATCAGTGGACAAATTAATGCAGCGGATACAGTACTGAGGTGATGGCCGCACTCTGTACTGTTTTGTCAGCTCTTAATGTCTCGAGCGGTAATGGATCTGCCTTTTGCCATTCCAGAATTGCACTAGCATCTAACTCATCACTGAACAGATTAATCAAACGGTCAGAGTGCTCTGTTGGTGGATGTAGCGCCTACAGTACTGGGAACTGCAAATATCTCTACCTACGACTGATGAACACATAGATTATTCTAGAACTTCTCTAGAATACAAATCGTCAATGAGCAGATTAATCCAATGGGTGCTGTACTGTGATGATGACTGTACTCTCTACACTTTCGTCATTTTTCAGTATTTCGTGCTATAGCGGATCTGTCTTTTGTCATTTCAAGGGTGCTAAAGTATCGAAATCAGCATTGAACATGTTTACTTAACCGCTACAGTGGTCTATTGGTGGACGTTCCGGCTACCGTACTGGGAATTGTAAGTGTCTGGAGCCGTAACTGATGCATAGATTGATTATTCTGGAACTCCTGTGGACCTTATATCATGGCTGAACAGACTGGTGCAACGGTTGCAGTAGTGTGATTGTGGCTGTACTTAGCACTGTGTTGACAGTAGTTAATGTGTCGTGCTGTAATGGATCTGGCTTTTATCATTCTAGAGTTGTGATGGGATCTATATAATCATAGAACAGTTTAATCCAACAGCTACAGTGCAGTGTTCATGGTTGTACCGGGTACCCTACTGTCAATTAAATATGTCTCTAGCCATAGCCGTACTATATATTGATTATCCTTGAATTGCTGTTAAACTTAAGTTATCAGTGAACAAATTAGTTCAACGGCTAAGGTACAGTCTTAATGCCATTACTCAGGTCTCTTTCGGCATTTGCTACTGCCTGAATCATAATACTTCGGACCCTTGTCATAGTAGAGGTGTAATATTGTATAAAACGTGAATGCTCGGATTATTCCAATGGTTAATATGCTCTGTTTGCGGATGCACCAACTTCCGTACCGGGAATTTTAGATATCTCTATCTATAACTGGGGTACGCATAAATCGATCTGGAAATTCTGTGAAATTCAAATCGACAGAGAGCAGATTAATACAACTGCTGCGGTAGTGTATGATGGCTGATCTCAGTACTGCCTGGTCAATTGGTATTATATCGAGCTATGACACGTCCGTCTTCTGTCATTCTAGAATTGCAATAAAATGCAAGTTATAATCGTACATGTTAATCCTACGTCTACAGTGCTCTCTAGATTTACGCACCAAATACCACTCTGTCACCTGTAAACATTTCTAGGAATAATCGTACTCTGTACCGAATATTTTCGAATTCTTGCGAAATATAAATAATCAGTGAACAGATTAGTGCAGCGGCTAATGTACTATTATGATGGCTGTACTCAGAACTGTTTCGTCAGTGTTTAATAACTTGAGCTACGACGGATCTGACTTTTGTCATTCTAGAATTGCTATAGAAACAAAATCATCAGTGTACAGGTTAATACAACGTCTAGAGTGGTCTCCAGATGGATGTACTAAGTATCGCACAGTCAAATGCAAAATATCTCTATCCATAACAGTACAATACATTGGTTAGTCTTTAATTGCTATTAAATTTGTGTTATCAGTTAACAAATCAGTCCAACCGCAACAGTAATGCGACGGTGGCTGTCGTCAGAACTCCTTCGTTAATTGTCAATATCACGAGCGATAATGGGTCAGTCCGTTGTCTTCATAGAACTGCCCTAGAGTCGAAGTCATCACTGAACAAATTATTCCAACGGTCACAGTGCTGTGTAGGTTGATGTAACTCCTACCGTACAGCGTTTTGAAAATATCTTTAGCCATAGCTGAGGCATACATAGATTATTCTTGAACTACTGTGGAACATAAATCGTCAGTGAACAGTTTCATCCAGCGGGTGCTGTGCTATGGTGATTGCTGTACTGTGTAACCATTCGTCAACTTCTAACGTTTCGTGGTATGACCGATTTGCCTTTCGTCATTCCAGCATTGTAATAGCACTAAATCATCTTTGAACAGGGTGACTAAACGGCTACAGTACTCTGTTAACGGATGTACCAAGTACCGTACTGGCAATTGTAAATATCTGTTGCCACAACCCTACTATACATCGATTATTCCAGAGTTACTGTTAGTAATAGGCTATCAGTGAACACATAAGTCCAACGTCTGAAGTACAGTGATGATGACAGTGTTCAGTGCTCTTTCGCAAACGGTCGATGTCTCCAGCGATAATTTGTCAGGTCCTCGTTACTCCAGAGTTGCTGTAGGATATAAATCATCGCTGAACAGATTAATCCGACCACTCAGGCAGCTTGTCGGTGGACGAACCAACTACCGTACTTGGGAGTTATAATATAACTCGACATAATCATACCATGCAGCGATCATTCTAGAGTTGCTGCTAAATTTATACTATCAATCGACGAATTCGTCCAGCGGCTAAGGTATTGTCATGATGTCTGTAATCAGTAATGTTTCGTCAATTTTTAATGTCTTGAGCGATAATGGATCTGTCCTTTTTTATATTGGATCGCACTAGAGATTTAATCATCGCTGAACAGATTAATAGAAAGGCTACAGTGCTGTATTGGTGGATGAACCAACTACCGTGCTGGGAATTGCAAATACCTCTGGCTGCATCTGATGCATACACGGGTTATTCTAGTACTGCTGGGGAATTTAAATCGTCAGTGAACATAGTATTCCAACGGCTACATTCCCGCGACCATGCCTCATTGTAGTGGTGTTATGCCAACTGTTACAACCTCAAGTTATAACGGACAAGTCTTTTGGAATTCTAGAATATGTATAGAATCCAAACCATCAATGTACAGGTTAATCAAATTGCTACAGTGCACTACTGATGAATTTAGTAGGTACCGACCGGGAATCGTAAATGCCTCTGCCCATAGCATATGAACGCATTGATTAATCTAGATCTGGTGTGGAATTTGAAACATAAGTCAGAGGATTAACACAACGGCTGCACTTCTGTGATGATGGATGTACACGTTACGCTTACGTCTATTGTTAACGTCTCGAACGATAACGGATACGTCTTTTGCCATACTAGAATTGCCATAGAATCTTTATCATGATTGTGCTCTGTTGGTGGATGTACCAGATACCGTGCTCTGAACTGTTAAAATTTCCAGCCATATCTGATGTATACAATGATTAATTCCGGACTAGCGCGGAATTTAAGTCATCACTGTACTGATTCATACAACGGCTACGGCGCTGTATTGGTGGATAGCCAAGCATCGTGCTGGGAGTTGTAAGTATATTCCTCTATAACTGACACATAAATAGATTATACTCGAAATACTGTGGAATTTAAAACATCAGTGAGCAAATTAATCGAACGGCTGCAGTAACATAACGATGGCTGTACTCAGTGCTCTTATGTCACAAGTTAATTCCTCGAGCTATAGCGGATCTGCCTCTTGCCAATCTAGAATTGCTATAGACTGTAAATCAGCATTGAACATGTTAGTCCGATGGCTGCAGTGCATTGCTAGTGGATGCACTATGTACTGTACTCTCATTTATATACGTCTCTAGCCTTCACCATGCTATAGAATGATTGTCCTAGATTAGCTTCAGGATACAAGCTATCAGTGAAGAAATTAGTCCGCCAGCAGAAACACTTTGATCATGGCTGTACTCAGTACTGTTTCTCCAATTATTTTCTTCCCGAGCCATAACGGGTCTGTCCTGTGTCACTCTAGAATTGCCATAGGACATAATTCATCATTGAGTAGGTTAATCCAACGGATGCAGTACTCTATTGGTGGATGTGACAGCTACCGGACAGTGAATTGTTAATATCCCTAGCCATATCTGATGCATACACTGGTTATTCTAGGACCATTGTGGAATTTAAGTCATAAGTGAACAGATTAATCCAACGGCTACAGTAACGTTATGATGGTTGTAGATAGACCAGTTATGTCACGTGCTAATATATCGAGCTATAACGTATCCGTCCTTTGCCATTCAAGAATTGGTACAATATCGTCGTCATCATTGAACAGTCTATTTCAAAGCCTACAGTGCTCGCTTGACGGATGTACTAAGTACCGTACTGTCAATTGTAGATATCTGTAGCCATAAACGTACCATACATTGATTATTCTAGAATTGCAGCTGTTGTGTCCCGGACACTGCAAACCGCTATTGGAACTTCGCGGGGTTGTAAGGCCCGTTACGCTGCTGCGGCAATGATACTTGGGATGCGGCCTGCTTTTACTTGATAGAGGTAGACATGGTTAGTGTTGAACTGCATGGAGCTCTATAGTAGACAGTCCCCTGCGCTGAGTATTGGTGAGTCTCGTTTGATGATGTTGTGGTCGTGATGGAGATTAGAGAGAATCTTGGTGTGGTCGTGATGGAGGATTTACTGATAATCCTCCCGTGGGTGCATTTTAGATAGTTTTATAAGGGGTGACTGTCTTCTGATTTGTTTGTATGGTATTGGATGTGGATGTTAACCTCAGCGCCCTTCGGTGGTGGTGCTTGTTCAAACACTTAGGCTCTTATGACCGTCGTCTGAAAGGCTAATTTCACGGTCCATGTTATGGTTTATACTAGCGGTTGGTTAGGCGAAGCTGAGTTTATACATTATAAGGGATGCTTACAATAAAGGCATGAAACAGGCCTCCGTTTGACTTGGGACATTGCGGTCCTAGGGCCGCAGCAGATGTTAAGACTAGGTTAACCGTAAAAAAGGTACTCCAGCCGCTACGGTGCGGCGATGATTGCTGTGATCACAACTAATACGCCAATTGTTATTGCCTCGAGCGATAATGGACAAGTTCTTTGTCAATCTAGAATTGCATCGAAATTTGTTTCATCACAGGACAGCTTATTCCATCGGATAGAGTGCTATATTTGTTGACGCACCAATTGTCGTATTGGGAATTGTAAATAGCTCTAGCCATAGCTGATGTATGTATTGATGACTCTAGAACACATTGGGTTACTTAAACGATCACTGATCCGGTTAAAGCAGCGGCTGCATTACTGTATCTCTGGATGCACTATGTACCGTTATGTCAACTGTCAATACATCGAGACATATCGCATACTTCTTATGTCGTTCTAGAATTATAATAGAATTTACAGTATCATTGAAAAGATTAATTCAACGGCTACAGTGCTCCGTTGATGTGTGTACTAGAATCAGTACCCTCAATTTTAAATATCTGCAACTATGACCGTTCCATATATTGATTATGCTACAATTGCTTTTAAACGTAAGCTAATAGTGGAAAAGGTGTTCGACCCGTCAATGTACTGCGATAAATGCTGTACTCACTACTGCCTCGTTAACTGTTTATGTCTCGAACGGTAATGGGACAGATTTTGTGATTCCAGAATTGCTATAGAGTTTAAGTTATCAATAAACAGGCTTATCCAACGGCTACGTTGCTGCATTGTGCGAGGTGTCAACAATTGTACGGGGAATAGTAAATAACTCTAGCCATAACTGATGTACGCATTGATTACTCTAGAAATTCTACTGAATTTAAATCGTCACTGTACTAACCAATCCAGCGTCCGCAGTTCTGTGATGATTGCGGAATTCGGTACCGTCTTATCAATTGTTATTGTATCGAGATAGAGCGTATACTCCTATTGGCACAGTTCAATTACTATGGAGCGTACATTATCGCGGAAAAGATTAATTCAACGGCTACACTGCTCCGTTGCTGGGTGTTCTATATACCGCACTGTCAAACGTAAGTGTCTGCAGCCATAACCGTACTATATTCTTATTATTTTGGATTTGCTGTTGAACATAAGCTAACAATGAAGAAATTATTCAAACCGCTTAGGTACTGTGACGAATACTTTACTCAGGTCTGTTTCGTCACTTGTTAATGTCTAAAGCGATAATTAGTCAGGCCTTTGACATTCTAGAATTGCAAAAGTATATATGTCATCACCGATCAGATTATCCAATGGCCTCAGTGCCCCATTGGTGGACATGCTATCCACCGTTCTGGGAATTGGGAATATCTCCAACCATAACCGAACCATATTTCGATTACTCTAGAATTGCTATGGCGTTCTCATCAGGAATTTCTCCAACCATAACCGAACCATATTTCGATTACTCTAGAATTGCTATGGCGTTCTCATCATTATGGAACATATTAATGCAAGCGCTACATTACTGTTATGATGCTTGTACTTAGTACCGTGTTCTATAACTGTACCTCCAGCTGTGATAGATATGTCCCTTGACAACCTGGAATTCTTATACAATCAATGTCATCATTGAATAGATCATTCCAACGGCTACAGTGCTCTGTTTACTGAGGTACTAACAACCTTACCCTCAATTGTAAATAATTCCAGCCATAACCGTACAATGCATTGGTAACCCTAGACTTGTATTGCAACTGTAATCATCACTTCACGGATTTATCGAACGGCTTCAGGGCTCTGTTGATGGACGTACCAACTACCGTACTTGGATATGTAAATATCACCAGCCGTAATGGTAACATAAATTGGTTTCTATAAACTTGCTTTGAAATTTATATCATCAGTGAATAAATTAATACAACGTCTACAGTATCGTAATGATGACTCTGCTCAGTACCGTTTCGCCACATGTTAATGTCTCTAACGACGATGGGTCAGCCTTTGTCAATTAGAAATGGAATAGGACTAATCATCATTGAACAGAACAAGCCAACGGCTACAGTGATCTGTTGCTGAATGTACAAAGTTCCGTACATTCATTTCGAACTATATCCAGCCATAACCGTACTATACATTCATTACTCAAGTCTCGTTTTGAAATTTACATTCATCAGTGAACAAATATACCCAACGGCTACAATGCTCAGATTGTGGATTCACCAACTACCGCGCTGGGTGCTTTTAATATCTCTAGCCATAACTGATATGTACATTGATTATTCTTGAGCTGCTGTGTAATTTACGGCATCAGTGATCAAATTAATACAAATTCTACTGTACTGCGATGATGAATGCATTTAGCACTGTGTTGTCAGTTTTTAATATCTCGAGCGTATATGCACCTGTCTCTTGTCACTCTAGAATTGCTATTGAATATAAATTATCTTTGAACATTCTAATTCAATAGCTACCGCGCCCTGCTGAGGGAAGTACCAGCTACAGTACTGGTAACTGTAAATACCTCCAGTCATAACCGTAGAATGCATTGATTACTCCTGACTAGCTTTAGAAATTACATCACCAGTGAGCATAATAATACAACGGTCACGTTACTGTGATAATGCCTGCTGTCAGTAATGTTTAGTCTGTTCATAATGTCACCAGCGATAACGAGTCAGTCCTTTGTCGTTCAAGAATTGCAACGGAATTTATACCAGCAATGAACAGGCCAATCCAACGGCTACTTTGCTGTGTTGGTAAATGTGCTAAGAAACGTAATATCATCTTGATCTATCTGTAGCCTCAACCGCCCTATACACTGATAATCTAGACTTGGCTTGGAATTCACAACATCCGTGTACGGATTTATCCAATGGCTACAGTGCTCAGTTGGCGGATGCAATAATTTCCGCCCCGAGTATTTTAAATATCTCTGACTTTAACCGTTGTATGAAATGATTATTCTAGGTCTACAGAGGAACTTAAGTCGTCAGTTATCAGATTAATCCTATGGCTACAGTACTGCGATGATGGCTGTACTTATTAGTGTTTCGTCAATTCTTAATGTCTAGAGATATTATGTGTCAGCCTTTTGTCATTTAAGAATCGCAGTAGCATTTAAGGCATCACTGAACATATAAATCCAACTACCATTGTGCCCTATTGGTGAATGATCTACCTACTATACCGGGAATTGGAAATATATCTAGCCATAGCTGATGTATACACTGATTACTCCTGAAGTCGCGAGGAATTGAAGTCGTCAGTAAACGAATTAGTCCAACGTCTAGTGTACTGTGATAATGACACCTCATCCTACCTTGTTGTCTGTTTTTGGTGTCACGAAAGGTAATTAATCTATCTTTTGTCACTCTAGAGTTGCAATACAACATAATCCATTACTCGACAGATAAATTAAACGGCTCCAGTGCTCCATTGCAGAATTCACCTACGATCGGACGTGGAATTGCCAATAAGTCTAGCCATAGCTGATGCATGCATTCATTACTCTAGAACTGCTGACGTATTTAAAACATTAGTAACGAACTTAATCCAGCGGCTACATTACTCTGATAATGGCTATACTTAGTACAGTGTTGTCAATTGTTAACTACTTGATCGGCAATGGATCTGTCCTTTGCCATTCTAGAATTGCTATAGGAAAAAGATCCCCAGTCAAGAGATTAATCCACCGGCAACTGTGCTCTGCCAACGGACGTGCTAGGTACCGTGCCTTTAACTGTATATATCTCTATGCTTAACTGATCCAAACACTGATAATTCCAGATCTGCAGTAAAATTTACGTCATAGGTGAGCAAATTAATCCAGCGGTTGCTGTGATTTGTAGATGAATGTACTCAGCAACGTATTGTCAGCTGTTAATGTACACAGAGATTATATATGATATTATTGACACCTGTGGAAGTCGTATGGAGTGTACATTCTGCGTTGATAAAGTAATACAATAGCTATTGGCCTATTCAGGAAACTACATGCAGTACTGTGTTGTCATTTATCTATATATCTAGCGACCGTTGGCCATTGCATTGATCATTCCAGGATTGCTGTAGAGTGCAAATCAGCCGTCAGCATACAAATTAAACTGATGCTCTCTTCTGCTGAAGGCTATACTCAGTACTGCATAAACATGTGAAAATTTCTCCGGCGACAGTTGCGTATCCATTGGTCATTCTGCTACTGCTGAAGAACTGCGATAGTCAGAGGACAGATAAATACAATGTCTACAGTATTGTGTAGATGGCTACACTTAGTACCGTATTGTGATTTGTCAACACCACTACCGATATGTGCCCCATCCGCTGGTCATTCTAAAACAGCTATAGAGTTTAAATCATCCGTGAACAGTTTAATCTAAATACTGCAGTGCTCAGCTGGTGGATGTACTGAGTACCGTAATGTCAGATGTAAATACCTCCAGCCATAACCGTATTCTGCATTAACTATTCCGCAGTGGCTGTGGGATTTAAGTCACCAATGGATCAATTAATCCAACGCCCAATTTACTGCGATGACGGCAGTAATCAGTCCGGCTATGTCAATTGTTAATGCCTGGTGCGGTACTGGATCTATATTTTGTCATTCTAGATTTGCAACCGAATCCAAATCATCATTGAACAGATTACTTTATTGACCACAGTGTTCCATTGATGGATATAATGTGTCTCGTACTGTCAATTTTAAGGATCTCCAGTCTTAACCTTTCCATACATTGATTATTCTAGTATTGCTGTGGAATATTCATCACCAGTGTACAAAGTATTGCGACTGCTACGATACTGCGTTGATGGCCCTGGTCAGTACTGTGTTGTCAATTGTTTATATCTAGGGCGGCAATGGATCTGCCCTTTTTCATTCTGTAGTTGCTGCAGGATATAAATCATCAGTGAACGGATTAATCCAGCGGCTGCAGTGCTCTGATGGGAGATGTGCTTATTACGATATTATCAAATATGTATATCACTAGTCATAACAGTACTATGCGTCGTTTATTCTAGAATTACCTTGGAACTTACGTGATCAATGCACAAAGTGGTCCAAAAGGTACAGTAATGTGGTGATGGCTGTAATAAGCACCATTTTGTCTATTGTTAATTTGTCAAGGGATAATGGATGAGTGTTTCGTTACTCTAGAATTGCTATATAATTTAAACAATGTGTGCACAAAGCAGTCCAACAGCTACAGTCCTGTGATGATTCCTGTACTCAGTACTTGGTCGTCAAAAGTTTATGACTCGAGGGAAAATTGATCAGTCATTTTCCATTCTAGAAATGCTGTAGAATATATATCGTTATTGGATTCATTGATCATTTGGTGAATGGCATGTGTAATGTAGGGTCAATTGCAGACATTCGTAGCCATAACCGTACTATGCATTGAGTATACTGGAGTGGCTGTGGAAGTTAATTTATCAATGAACAGGGTAATTCAACTGCTGTAGTTCATTGATGATGGCTGAACTCAGCACTGTGTTGTCGATTGTTGATATCTCCATCGATAATGGATACATCCGTCGTCATTCTAGAATTATCATAAGATCTATATCATCATTAGGCATAAAATCCGTCAGCTACAATGCTGTGTTGGTGTATGCACTATGTACTGTAATCTCAGTTATAAATATTTCTAGCCGTATCCGTACTCTGCATTGAATATTCAAGAATTGCCTTATAACTTACAGCATCAGTGAACAAATTAATCGAATGCCTGCGTTACTGTAATGGTGGCTGCACTGAATTCTGCTATGTCAATTGTTAATGCCTGCAAATGTAATGGATCTGTGGTTCGGCATTGTAGATATGCTATAAAGTCTAAATCATCACTCAACAGTATAGTCCGTCGGCTACAGTGCTCTCATGGTGGATGCACTCAGTACCGTACCGTCAGTTGTAAATATCCCTTGGCATGACCGCACTGTATAGTGGCGATTCTGGACTGTCTGTGTAATTTAAGTCATCAATGCACAAATTATGCCAACCGCTGCAGAATTGACATGAAGGCTGCCCTCAGTACCGTGTTGTCAATTGATATTGTCTCGAGGGCTAATGGATCTGTTATTTCTCATTCTATAATTGCTACAAAATTTGAATTATCATTGAGCAGATTAATCCAAATGTTACTGTGCTCTGCTGGTGGATTCACTATGCACCGCAGTGTCAGCACAAGATATCACTAGAAATAACCGTTCTATGGACCGATTATTCCAGAATTGCAGTGGAATGTATGTCATCAGTTAACAAGTTGATCCATGGACTACTTTACTCCGATGATGTATGTACTGGGTCCAGTTATGTCAATTGTTAATACCTGGTGATATTATGGACCAGCAAATTTGTCATTCCAGAATCCCTACAGAAGAAAAATCATCATTGATGAGGTTAACCCTGCGGCTGCAGAAATCTGATATTGGATGTAATAAGTACCGCAATATCAATTGTAAATATTTGTACCCACAACTGGACTATACATTAGTTTTTCCAGAGTGATTCAGGAATTTACATTATCAACATTCATATTCATTCATCTGCTACGTTACCGTTTTGATGGCTCCATAATGTGCTGTGTTGTCCATTCCAAATGTCTCGAGGCATAATGAATCTGTTTTTACCTCATTCTCGAACTGCTGTTGGACATAAATCATCAGCGCGCACATTAATCCAACAGCTAGAGAGCTCTGTTGGTGTATACACAGTGTAACGTACTGTCTACTGTAAATGCTTCTCGCCAAAACGGTACAGTACGAGGATATTTCTGGGACTGCTTTGGAACCTAAATCGTGAATGAACAAGTTATTCCGACGCCTACGTTAATGACTTGATGGCGGCACTCAGTTCAATTTCGTCAGTTGTTAATAACTCGGGGGATAACGAATCTGTATTTTTTCATTCCAGAATTGCTGTGGAATATATATCTCCAGTACCGATTAATCCAATGGCAACAGGGCTATGTCGGCAGATGTACTAGGCACCATACTATCAATTGCAAATGTCCTTAGCAACAACACATCGAGTCATTTATTACTCCAGAGTTGATGTGGAGTTAAGCTCATCAGTGAACAAATTAATCCCGCTATTAGAGCATGTTGATAATGAATGCACCCAATACAGCGTTGCCTATTATTAATATCTCTAGCAACGTTTGAAGCATCAATTGTTCATGCCTGAATTGCAGAGGAGGTTATATGCTCTGACGACGGATTATTCCAATTACTAGGAAACTGTATAAATGGCTCCACACAGTCCTTTATTGTCCTATGTCAATAACTGTAGAGGTAATTGTCGAAAACATTGGTCGTTCTACGATTACTGTGGATCTCAGATACTCAGCGAACAGGTTAGTCCAATTGATGTAGTGCTGCTTAGATATATACACACAGTGATGTGCTTTCAGTTGTCAATATCCTTAGCGATAATTGATCTATCCATTGGTCATTCTAGAATAGTAATGTAACTTAGCACATCGTAGCACAGGCTGATGCTTTTGCTGTATTTCTGCCTAGATTGATCGACTCAGCACTGCGTGATCAATTGTGAATGTCTCGTGCGACAATATATATTTCCTTTGACATTCTAGATTTGCTGTATAGTTTAAAACGTCAGTGAACAGATTAATCCAACAAACTCGGTAATGCGTTAATTGCAGTAGCCAATAATGTATTGTATACGATCACTATCTTCAGCTATAATTGACATTCCTTTTGTAGTTCTGGGAATGCTGTAGAATTTAGATCACCAGTGAATACATTAATAGCTCGGTTGAAGTACAATTTAATGCCTGTGCTTTGTACTGTATTGTCAATGCATGCTACTTATAGCGATAGTTGGTCCCCATTTGTCGTTATGGGATTGTTACAGAATTTAAGTCAGCTGTGATTGGATTCATTAATCGGCTATAGCTTTCCGTTGATGCCCGCACTCTGAGTTCTATTATGCACTGTCAACAACCCTAGTGAAAATAAATCTATCCATTGATCATTCTACAAATGCAGTAGACAAAAATGTTTGGCGAATAGATTGATCCAACGGATGAAGTACTGTTTAGATTGCTATACACAGTGCTGTGCTTTCAATTGTCAATGCCCTTAGGCAGCGATCCATCCAGTGATTATTCTAGAGCAGCAATTTAAACTAGATCGGCTTAAAGTAGGTTATCACAATTGCTGTAGCACTGCTTCGATTACTATACTCAGCATTTGTTGTCAATTATTAATATTTACACGCATGGCTAACCTATGCTTTGATCATTCCTGATTTGCAATAGAGCATATATCATCATTGAACACATCAATCCAACGCTCACATTGCCCTGTTGATGAATGTGCTACAAACCGTGCTGTCAATTGTAAATAACCGCAGCCATAACCATATTATGCATTGACTATCCTAGACATGCCTTTTAATATAAATCATCGCTGAACTTATTAATCCAACGGCTACAGTACTCTCTTGGTGTATGCAACAACTACCGTTCTGGCAGCTGCATATGTCCTTGTGCATAAATGACGTATAAATTTATAATTCTAGGAAAACCGTGGAATTTGAGCCATAAGTGGGCGATCGTTAATGTCTCGAGCTACAACGGATCTACCTTTTTTCATTCTAGAAATGCTACTGAATAAAGGTCACAAATCTATATGTTAATCCAACGGATACACACCTCTGCTGATCGATGTACTGTGTACCGTACTGTCTGTGGTGAATATCTCTAGCCGTAACCGTTACACACACTGATGATTCTAGAATTGCTGTTAAATATAAATTATCATTGTGCAGATTAGTCCAACGGCTAAAGAACTGTGGCGATGGCTGTACCCAGTACTGTGTCGTCAAATGCTTCTACCTCGAGGGAAAATGTATCTGCCTTTTTTCATTCTAGAATTGCTATAGGATATATATCATCAGATTAACACAACCGCAACAGTGCTCTATTCTTAAATGTACTATGTACCGCACTGTCAATTATAAACATCAAAGCCATAACCATCCTATCCGTTGACTCTGCTGGAATTGCGTTGGAATTTACATCAATGAGCAAAGTAATAAAATGGCCACTGTGCCCTCATGACGGCTTTGCACAGCACCGTAATGACATACGCCAATTTCTCCAGAGGCAATTGCTCTATCCCTTGATGATTCAATAAGTGCTTGTGGGCTTAGATGATCATTGAACGGATAAGTCAAATTCCTATTGTATTGTGTAGACGGCTACACTCGGTATTGTATTGTCACGTGTCAATGCCAATACCGATATATGTTCTATCCACTCTTCATGCTAGAATTGCAACATGACTTAAATCATCAGCAAACAGATTAAAGCAATGGCTGCAGTGCTGTGTTGGTGAATGCACTAAGCAACGTCCTGCTAATTGTAAATACCTCTAGACATAACACTTCTATACAATGGTTAACCTGGAGTTGCGGTGGAATTTAATTCTCCAGTTGAATAGTTAGTCCAACTGATACAATACTGAGACGTTGGCTATACTCAGTACTGTGTTGTCAATTGCTAATGTCCCGAGCGATAATGGATTTGTCTTTCGTCATTCTGGAATTGCTGTAAAGTTAACATCACTGTGCAGATTAACCGAATGGCTACGCTGCTCCGATGGTCGATGTGCCAAGTACCGCACTGCCAATTGCAAATATCACTAGCCGCATTTGACATATACATTGATTACTGCAGCACTGGTGTGGAGTTTACGTACTCACTGATGGGGTGAGTCCAACGGACACAGTGATATTTTGGCGCATGCACTGACCGCCGTACTACCAAATGTAAATTTCTCTGGCCATATCTGACACATACATTTATGATTCTAGAACTACTGTGGAATTTATATCATCACTGAACACATTAATCCAACAGCTACAGTGTTCTATGGGCCTATGCAGCGGGTACCGCACTGAGAATTGCAAATACTTCTAGAGAAAGCCTATGCATGCATTGACTATTCTAGAAATACTATGGAATGTAAATCGCCAATGGACAGATTAATGCAACGTCTAGAGTGTAGCGATGATGGCTGTACTCAGTACCGTTATACCAATTGCTAATATTTCAAGGTAGAACGGATCTGCCATTTGTCATTGTAGTCTTGCTATAGAATCTGTATCACCATTGATCTTGCTAATCCAACGGCAACTGTGCTCTCTTTAAAGAATGTAGTAAGTACCGTTCTGTCAATTGTAGATTCCTCCAGCCATAACCGTACCACACATTGATTATTCTAGAACTCCCGTGGACTTTAAATCGTGAGCAGGCAAATTAGTCCAACGGCCACTATTCTGTTGTAACGGCTGTAGATAGTACGTAGATGTCAGTTGTTAATGTCACGAAATCTAACGGACCGGTCTTCTGCCATTCCAGAATTGCAACTGCACATAGTATTCAGTTATGAGTTGCAAACATCTCGACCAATAACGGACATGTCTTTTGCCTTTGTAGAATAGCTATATAATATAAATTATAATTGTACAAATCAATCCAGTTGCTGCAGTGTTCTCTCGAGAGATGTACCAGGAACCATAGTGTCAATTCTAAATATCTCTAGCAATAACAATTCCATGCGTTGGTTGTTCTCGAATTTTCGTTAAACTTACGTTAGCAGTGAACGGATTATTCCAAAGGCTAAATTACTGTGACGATGAACGTACACAGTACTGTTATGTCAATTGGTAACATCTCGAGCGACACTGAACCTATCTACTGTCATTGTAGAATAACCACAGTATCTAAATCATCATTGAACAGACTATTCCAACGGCTGCAGTGCTCTATTGGTGATTGTACCAACTAACGCAATGGGAACTGTTAATGTCTCTAGTCATAACTGATGCATACATTGATTGTTCCAGAACTGCTGTGGAAATTAAGGCATCAGTGTACCAATCTATCCAACAGCTACAGTACCCTGACGATGCTAGTACACAGTACAGTTTCGTCAACTGTTCGTATCTCCTGCTATACGTTGATTATGCTAGAGCAGCCGTGGAATGTAAATCATGAGTGAACATATAAATCCATCGGCTGCAGCACTGTGCTGGTGGCTGCACTCGGTACTCTTATGTCAATTGTTTGACACTCGGGCCATAGCGGATCTCTCTTTTGCCATTCTAAAATTGCTATGGAATTTACATCATCATCGATCGGGTAAATTCAAAGGCTACAGTGCTCTGTATATAGGCACAACATCCACCGGCATAGAAATTGTAAATATCTCTAGCCATAATTTATGAATGCATTCATTACTCTAGAACTACTGTGGAATTTATGTCGTAAGTGAATAGACTAATCCAACGGCAGCAGTATCGTTATTATGGCTGTACACAGTACTGTTATGCCAATTGTTGATATCTCGGGCATTAACGGATCTGTCTTTTGCCATTCTGTAGTTGCTATGGAATCCTCATCACCATTGAACAGTTTAATCTATCCGCAGCAGTATATATTGATTATTCTATAGATGCTGTGGAATTTAGATTTTCACTCGATATTTCAATACAACGGCTACTGTGCAATATTGGAGGATGCAATGAGTAGCATACTGTCAATTGTAAATATATCTAGCCATATCGGTGTTATAAATGGATTATTCTAGAACTGCTGTTAAACTTAAGTTATCAGAAGACAAGTTAGTCCAACTGCTGACGTTCTGTGTTAATGGCAGTTCTCAGTACCTTTTCTTTAATTTTTAGAGTCAAGAGTGATAATGTGTCATTTCTTTGTAATTCTGGATTTGCAATAGTTTCTAAATCGTCACTAAACAAGTTAATACATCGGCTTTAGTGCCTTAATTGTGGATGTACCAACTAACTAACTGAGTATAGTAAATATCTCCAACCATTGCTGTTGCATATGTTGAATGTTCTAGAACTTCTGTGGAATCTGAATCATCACTCAACAGATAAGTCCAATAGCTGCAGTGCTCTATTGGTGGGTGTACCAGCTACCTCACTGAGAATAGTATATATCTCTGGCCATAACTGATGTATACAAGGTTATTCTTGAAATTCTGTGGAAGTTACGTCATCAGTGAACAAACGAATGCAACGGCTTCAACACAGTGATGATGCATGTACTTAGTACTGTGCTGTTTGTTGTTAGTATCAAGAGTTGTAATGGATACCTCATCTGTGATTCTAGTAGTGCTATAGAATATGAATCATAATTGAACTTATTAAACCAACGGCCAGTGTGCTCTGTTGGTGGATGTACCCTAAATCGTACTGTCGATGACAAATATCCCTAACCATAACCATACATTGGTTACTCTAGCCTTGCTTTGGAATTTACATTATCATTGAACAAATTAAAACGACAGCAGCAGTATTGCGATGATGGCCGTACTCAGTAACGTTATGTCAAGTTTTTGACATCTCCAGCTATAACAGATCTGTCTCTTGTCATCCTACAATTGCTATAACACCTCCATCTTCATTTTACAGGTAAATACAACGTACAACAGGTAAATACGACTACTGTGCTCTTTATATTCGACGTACTAAGTACCGTACTGTCAACTGTACGTATGTCTAGCCATAAACGTAGATTAAATTGACTATTTTTGAATTGCCGTTAAATATAGACTATGAGTGAGCAAATTATTTCGACATCCATGGTACTGCGATGATGGACGCATTGAGTACTGATCCGTCAATTGTTAATGTCTCGAGCGATAACGGGTCAGAACTTTGCCATTCTAGAAATGCAATTGAACTTATGTCATCACTGAAAATGTTAATGAATCGAATGCAGTGCTCTATTTGCGGACGTAGAAAGTACCGTCCATGGAATTTTAAATGTCTCTAGGCATAACAAATGCATACATTGATTACTCTGGAAATACTGTGAAATTTAGGTCGTCAGTGAGCAAATTAATCCAACGGCTATGGTACTGGTAAGACGGATCCACTCAGTACCGTGTTGTCAGCTGCTAATATCAGAGAGCATTAATCAGTCAGTCCTTTGTCATCCTAGATTGGCAATAGAATACATATTGTCATCGCAAAGGTCAATCCAACGGCTACAGTGCTCCGTTCATGGATGTATAAGTACGCTACCTGCAATTTTAGGTACCTCTAGTAATTGCCGTACTGTGAGTAGGTTATTGTGGACATGCTATAGAATTTACATCATCAGTGAAGAAATTGATCCAACAAATACGTTACGGTGATCATGGCAATACTCAGTTCCTCTGTGTCCAATGTTAATGCCTGGAGATGTAATGGATCTGTATGTTCCCATTCAGTCGCAGCAGTATCTAAATTACCATTGAGCATACTATTCCATCGGGTACAGTGCCCTTTTGGTGTATCTACTGAGCACCGTTATATCAATTGTAAATATCTCTGGCCACAACCGTCCTATACATAGAATACTCTAGAGTGGCTGTAGAGGGTTCATCACAAGTGGACAAATAATCCAACGTATATAGCACTGTGATGATGGCTGGACTAATACCACATTAATTGATAATATCTCGAGAGGCACTGGATCTCTCTGTCGTCATTTCAGGATTACTCTAGAATCTATATCATAATTGAACAGATTATGCCAGCGGCTGCAGCCCACTGCTGGTGGATGTACTAAGTACCTTACAGTCAATTCTAAATATCACTGTCCAGAGCAGTACTATACATTCATTAACATTGAATTGGATTGTCGATCACGTCGTCGTTGGACAAAGCAGTAGAACACCCACGTTACTGTTATTATTGCAGTACTCAGTCCTGCAATGTCAATTGTGAATTGCTACAGCGATAATGGTTCCGCATTTTGACATTCTAGAATTGCTGGGGAATACAAATCATTAGTGGGCAGATTACTCCATTAGCTACAGTGTTATTTTGGAGCTTGCACTGAGCACAGCACTGTCAGTTGTATATATCTCTAGCCATAACAGCACTATACATTGACCATTCTGGAATTTCTTGAGAATTTCGTTCATCAGCGATCATGTCATTCAAGTCTACAGCTCTTCCATGATGGCTATACTCAGTACTGTGTTTGCAAGCTGTTTTTACCTCTGGGGATAGTGGATCGGTATTTTGTCATTCTGTAATTGCTAGAGAATATAAATCATCATTGAAACGATTCATCCGTCGTCTACAGTGCTCTATTGGTAGGTGTGCCAAATACTGTACAGTCAATTGAAATTGTCTCTAGCCATAACTATTGTATTCATTGGTTACTCTGGAGTTGCTTTGGAGTTTACTTCATCAGTGAACAAGCGATCCAAATCCACAGGACCTTGATGGTTGCTGTACTCAGTACTGTGTTGTAAATTGTTTATAACTCGAGGGATAATGGACCAGTCATTTTAAATTCTAGAACTGCTGCATGAAATATTTCGTCAGTGATCAGATTAATTGAACCTCTGCAGTCCTCTGTTAGTGGATGTACTAGCTACCGTACTGCCGACTGCATATGTCTCTGACAATGACCGTACTAAACATGCTGGAGAATTTAATTTACGCGTGAGTGAGATAACCAAATGGCTACAGTAATGTGGTGATGACTGTACTCAGTCCTGTTATGACAATTGTTAATATTTCGGGCTACAATGGACGTGTCTTTTGTCATTCTAGGGATGCTATAGAATCTTGATCATAGTTGAACTGGGTAATCAAGCGGCTTCATGGCTCTATTAGTGGATGTACCATCTAACGTCCTGTGAATTGTAAATATCTCTGGACATGATCGCTCTACACGTTTATGACTGTAGACTGAGCTTTGGAATTTACATCAACAGTGAACAAATTATTCCAGCGTCTGCATTGCTCAATTGGTGGAAGCGTCAAATACCGTACTGTGTACTATAAATATCTCTAGCCATAACTGATATGTACATTGATCATTCTAGAACTACTGTGGAAATAGTCATCAGTGATCAAATTAATCCAAAGGCTACAGCACTGTGATGAAGACTGTACTCAGTACTGTCATGTCAATTCTCAATACCTCGAGCTATGACGGGCCTTCCCTTTGTCATTCTAGAATTGCTAGAGATACAGATGATCATTGAACTGCTTAATCCAACGGCTACTGCACTCTACTGGTGCCACTTCCAAATACGTTGCTGGGAATTGTAAATATATCTAGCCATAACTGATGTATACTTTGATCGTTCTAGAACTACTGCGGACATTGAGCCATCAGTGAGGAGATTAATACAACGGCTGCATCACTGTGTTGTGGCTGCACCCAGTAACGTTATGTCAATTGTTAATATCTCGAACTCCAACGGATCAGACTTTAGCCATTCCAGAGATGCAGTAGAACAAAAATCATCACTGGACTGCATACTCCAACGGCTACATTGCTGTATTTGTGGATGCACCAGCTACTGTACTGGGAACAGTAAATATGTTTTGCAGTACGTGAGGTATAAATTGATGATTCTAGAAATCATGTGAAACCTAAGCAATAACTGAACAGATTAATGGAACAGCAGCAGTGTTCTATTGGCGGATGCACCAATTACGGTATTGAGGACTGCAAATGTCTCTATGCATAACTGATATATACATTGATTACTCTAGAAGTACGGAGGAATACAAGTCATCGCTGAGTAGATTAATCCAACGGCCACAAGGTTCTTCTGGTAGACGTAGCAACTGCCATACTGGAAATTCCAAATGTCCCTAACCGTAACTAATGAATGCATCGATAATTCTGGAACTACTGTTGAACTTACGTTATACGTGGAAGAATTAATATTACGGCTGCAGTTCTTGATGTTACCTTTACATAGTACTGTATTGTCAGTTGTTAATGCATTGAGCGATATCGCATCTGTCTTTTGTCACTCTAGAATTGCTATGGAATATAAATCATCATTGAGCAGATCAATCAAATGGCTGCAGTGCTCCAACGATGGGTCTATTATGAAACGTACTGTCAACTGTAAATATCTCCAGCTATTACCGTACCATACATTGGCTACTGTAAACTTACTTCGGAATTTACATGTTCAGTGGACAAATTAATCCAAATAATAGAGTACAGTGATGATTACTGTACACAGTACTGCCATGGCAATTGAAAACCGTTCGAGCTATAACGGTTCAGCCTTTTGCCATTCTAGAATTGCTATATGACCTAAATCACTAATAAATACCTTGATCCAACGGCTATAGTGTTCTGTTGGTTCATGTACTAACTACGGTACCGTCTATTGTAAACATCTCTAGCCATAGGCTGTTAAAACTGAGTTATCAGTCAAGCAATTAGTCCAACGGTTAAGGTACTGTGGGGATGGCTGTACTCAGTACTGTCTCATCAGTTGTTAATGTCTCGAGAAGAAATGGGTCAGTCTTTTGTCATTCGAGGATTGCAATGTGTTTTAAATCATCGCTGAACCGGCTATTCCACTGGCTACAGTCCGCTATTGGTGTATGTGCTATCCATCCTACTACGAGTTATTGATATCTCCAGCTACATCTAATGTGCACATTGGTTAATCTAGAACGAGAATGGAGTTAAAGTCATCAGTGAACTAATTAGTCCAGCTTCTAGGGTATTGTGGTGATGGCTGTACTCTGTACTATGTTGTCAATTGTTTATACATCGAGGGATGGTGCATCTGCCTTTTCACTCTAGAATTGCTGAGGAATATAAGTCGTCAGTGTACAGATTCATGGAACGGCTAATTTGCTCTGCTCGAAGATTTAATATGTACCGTACTGTCAATTGAAGATATCTCTAGACGTACCCGTGATTTGCATTGACTACTCTAGAATTGCTTTGCAATACATATCATCAATTAATATATTATTCCAACTCGTACATTACTTTGATGATGGCTGCACTCAGCATCGTGTTGTCAACTGTTTATAACTCGGGTGATAGTGGATCTGTCTCGTTTCACTCTAGAGTTGATGTAGAACACATATTATCAGTGAACTGATTAATAGGAGGGCAACTTTGCTGTGTTGGTACACGTGCTAAGTAGCATACTCTCAAATGCACATATCTCTAGCCACAAACGTGCAATACATTGATTGTTCCAAAATTGCTGCAGTCTGTCTGGCATCGGTGATCGTGTAAATCCAACGCCCACGTTACTGTGGTGATAGCTGTACCCAGTACTGCTGTGTCAGTTGTTAATGCCTGGCGATGTAACTGATCAGTAATTTGTCATTTTGTAGTTGCTACAGAATACAGTTCATCATTGAATGGATTAATCCATCGTCTCCATGGCTGTTTTGGTATATGCAGTAAGTACCGTGGTGTAAATTGTAAATACCACTAGGCATACCCGTTCTATACATGGATTACTCCAGAACTCCAGTGCAATTCAATTTGTCAGTGCACAAATTAATGTAGCTGCCACACAACAGTCATGATGGCTGTACGCAATACTCTGTTGTCAGTTATCAACTTCTCGAGATGTAGTGCATCTGCCTTTTGTCATTCTGGGGTAGCTATAAAATTAAAATCATCACAGAAAAAATTAGTCCAACGGCAACAGTACTCTGCTGGTGAATGTACCAACTACCGAACTAGAAATTGTAAATATCTGAAGCCATTACTGATGTATACAGGTATTACTCCAGAACTACTGTGTGATATAAATCATCAGTGACGGGATTCATACAAAGGCTGCAGTACTGTGATGATGGCTGCACTGTTGTACCGTTATGTCAATTGTTAACACCTCGAGATATAGTTGATCTGCCTTTTGTCATTCTATAATGGCTATAGTATACAAATCATCAATATTAATGTAAACCCAACGACTAGGGTGCCCTGTTGGTGCATATACTAGGAAACGCACAGTCAATTGCAAATGTCTCCAGCCATAACCGTACTATACAGTTGCTAGTGGTAAATGAAGTAATAACAGTATTTGCTTAAACGTTTAGTAGCAGAACACAAATTATAATTGAATTAGAAATGTAGACTCGCTCCTCTATACTACATAATCTATACAGGACCCCCTTAAACACGATGTCTTCTTCTGTTGACTGTCCTGCAAGCACTAAATGTTCTTCACAACCCTTGGTCATACTGGTCACACACATATATTAGCCCACGCAACCATTCTTCACACTTATGCCTATTACACTATGACAAGTACCATGACAATAATGACCTGGATCCATTACACACTAGAATTCCACGCATACCAGCTCCACTCATCCCTACACACATATACGCTGAAATCTATGTAACCACTAGCACGACCTCCACTTTGGTTCCACTGGTACTTACACCCATGAAGTTCTTTATATACTATAATAAATTTGGTCCACTCTACGCTTT
>NW_016931089.1:0-253 GCF_001483705.2 Eufriesea mexicana
GTTTGGTTAGGTTAAGTGTGTTTAGGTTAGTTTGGGATATCTTTACTTTCGTGCTATGCATGGCCATCCTATGGACCTCAGAGCTCTATTTTCCTCTAATATGCCCTACTTGGCAACGGGGATGCCGGCAATAGTTGTCTCGGTGCGTTAGGTTGAGGTAGGATACGATTCGTTATGTTATGGTATCCTGGGTAGTGTTTGGATGGCTACAACTTTTCTGCTATACACTGCTATTCGGTGGACTCTGAGCTCT
>NW_016931090.1:0-417 GCF_001483705.2 Eufriesea mexicana
TTGCGCTCTGGTGTGCTGTAGTATATTCTACTCGGACCTGGGGAGGACAGCAATAGTGGTCTCGGCACTTTATGTTGGGTCAGGTTACGTTCGGTTAAGTAGGTTTAGGCTAAGTTTGATCAGGATAGCTTCAACTTATGTGCTGTATACTGCTTTTCGGTGGATTCCTGTGCTCGACTACGCTCCAGTATGACCTGCTTGGCTCTGGGGCGACCAGAA
Organism: Eufriesea mexicana; assembly: GCF_001483705.2. NCBI lineage: Eukaryota > Metazoa > Arthropoda > Insecta > Hymenoptera > Apidae > Eufriesea > Eufriesea mexicana. Next base: position 220 of record NW_016931090.1, read on the forward strand.
ATTCTGATCGCGGCACGTCAATGTAAGCTAGGGTACGTTCCGTCTTGTTACGATTATCTATGTTAGGAAAGGTTAACTACGCCTTTAGTGCTATAGTCTGCTCTTAGGATGATTCATGCGCCCTACAGTGCTCTAATATTTTCGGCTTGGCTCCGGGAAGGACAGCAATAGTGGTCTCGGCACGTTATGATGGGTCAG
>NW_016931091.1:0-703 GCF_001483705.2 Eufriesea mexicana
ATCAAACGCAACGAATCTAAACCTAGCATCACGATACAATTATTGTTGTCCTGTACAGAGACAGGCAGAATGTACCAGAGCAGTGTACAGCGCAGAAATCCACCGCCATTCCGTGAATAGCACAGGAGTCGAAGATATCCTAACCTAACGTAACAAAACCTATCCTAACCAATCGTAACCTAACTAAACCTGACGTGCGGCGACCGCTATTGCTGGCCTGCCAAAAGCCCAGCAAAAAGTATTAGGAAACAGTAGAGCGCAGAAATCCGTGGATAGCAGTGTATAGCACAGAAGCCCAGGATATCCTATCCTAACCCCACCAAACGCAACATAACGGGGCGTGGCATAGATCAACGCAACTTGCCGGGATCAATATTGCTGGTTTCCTCAGTGCCAAACGGATTATACTAGAGCGCAGCGGAGCACAAAAATCCACCGCATTGCAGTGAATAGCGCAAAACCCGCAGGTATCGTAATATAATCTGACCTCACCTAACACATATGAACGTTGCATTGATGAAAGTAACGTGCAGGGACCACTGCTCCTCGCCTCCCCGTAGCTAAGCAGAATGTAGTAGAGCGCAGCAGATCACAGAAGTCCACCGACTAGAAGTGTATGGCACGAAAGTCAAAGCTGCAATAACCAAACTTAGCATTACCTAGGCCAACCAAACAGAACATAACCCAGCATAGCTTGTCACGG
>NW_016931092.1:0-521 GCF_001483705.2 Eufriesea mexicana
CTTGCTCACCACGATATTAGTCGAAAATGTTATCAAAAATGAACTTTTCAGTCAGATTCTGTTTCAATGCCATGGCTATAGCAAACCAATAGAATCCTTCTCCCTTATTTATGCCGAAAAATTTGCGCATCACCATATTTGTCGATAATGAGCTTTCCGGTCAGATTCTTTTACAATGCAATAGCTACAGCAAACCAATGGTATCTTTCTTTCGTATTTATTCAGAAAAGCTCGCTGACCGCGATATTAGTCGAGATTGTCAAGAAAATTGAGCTCTTCAGACAGATTCTGTTGGAATGCGATGGCTATATCAACCCAATGGAATATTTCCTCTTTATTTATGGAGAAAAGTTCTCTCACCACGATGTTAGTCGAAAAAGTCAATAAAATTGAAAATTCCAGTATGATTCTATAGCAATGCAATAGCTATAGCAAACTAACACAAACTTTCCCCATTATTTATTCAGAAAGGCTTGCACACAACGATATTGGTTGAAAATGACAATACGATTGAATTTTCC
>NW_016931092.1:570-1820 GCF_001483705.2 Eufriesea mexicana
ATATTTCCACCTTATTTATTTAAGAAAGTTAGCTAACCACAATATTAGACGAGAATGTCAATGAAATTGAATTTCTCGGTCACACTCTATTGCAATGCAATGGCTATAGCAAACGAATAGTATCTTTCCTCCTTATTTATGAACAATATCTTGATCACACGTTATTCGTCGAAAATGTCAATAGAATTGAACTTTTCAGTCAGATTCTTGTGCACTGCAATGACAATAGCAAAACCAATAGTATCTTACCTCGTTATTTACCCAGAAAAGCCTGCTCTCGTCAATATTTGTCGAAAATGTCAATAGAATTGAACTTTTCAGTCATATTCTATTGCAATGCAATGGCTATAGCAAACCAATGGAATCTCTCCTTCTTATTTACGCAGAATGGTCTGCTCACCACAGTATTAGTCGACAATGTCAATAAAATTGAACTTTTCAGTCTGATTCTATTGCAATGCTATGGCCATAGCAAACCAATAGAATCCTTCTTCCTTATTTATGCCGAAAAATTTGCGCAACACCAGAATAGTCGACAATGAGCTTTCCGGTCAGATTCTGTTGCAGTGGAATGGCTACAGCAAACCAATAGTATCTTTCCTCCTTATTTATGTAGAATATCTTACTCACCACCATATTATTCGAAGTGGTCAATAAAATAGATCTTTTCAGACGAGATTCTATTGCAATCTTACGGCTATAGCAAACCAATAGAACCTTGCCTCGTTGTTTACGCAGAAAATACTTCTCACCTCAATATTTGACGAAAATGTCAATAGAAATGATCTTTTCAGGCAGAATCTATTGCATTGCTATGTCTATAGCAAACCAATTGAATCCATCCTCCTTATTTATGCCGAAAAATTTGCGCACCGCCATATTAGTCGATAATCAGCTTTCCGGTCAGATTCTATTGCAATGCAATGGCTACAGCAAATCAATGGGATCTTTCCTTCGTATGCATTCTGATAAGTTTGCTCACCGCGCTGTTAGTCTAGAATGTGAATGAAATTGATCTTTTCAGACAGATTCTATTGCAATGCAATGGCTATAGCAAACCAATGATATCATTCCACAGTATTTGTGAAGAAAAACTTGCTGACAGCGATATTAGTTGAAAATATTATTAAAATCGAACTTTTCAGTCATATTTTATTGCAATGCAATGGCTCTAGCAAACCAATAGAATATTTCCCTCCAATTTATGCAGGACAGGTCTCTCACCTCGATATTAATAGAAAATGTCAATA
>NW_016931093.1:0-734 GCF_001483705.2 Eufriesea mexicana
ATCTTTCCTCCTTATTTATGAAAGAAAGTTAGCTCACCACATTATTCGAGAATGTCAGTAGAAGTGAACTTTCCAGCGAGATCCTATAGCATTGCAATGGCCATAGCACGCCAATAGTGTCCCGCCTCCTTATCTAAGCAAGAAAGCTAGCTCACCACGATATTAGTCGAAAATGTCAATAAAATTGAATTTTCAAGGCAGATTCAATTGCACTGCGGTGGCTATAGCACGCCAATAGGATACTTCCTCCTTAAGTAAGCAGGAAAGTTAGCTCACCACGATATTAGTCGAAAATGTCAATAAAATTGAATTTTCAAGGCAGATTCAATTGCACTGCAGTGGCTATAGCACGCCAATAGGATACTTCCTCCTTAAGTAAGCAGGAAAGTTAGCTCACCACGATATTACTTGAAAATGTAAATAAAATTGAATTTTCCAGCCTGATTCTATTGCATTGCAATGGCTATAGCACGCCAATAGGATCCTTCCTCCTTATGGAAGCAAGAAAGTTAGCTCACCACGATATTACTTGAAAATGTAAATAAAATTGAATTTTCCAGCCTGATTCTATTGCATTGCAATGGCTATAGCACGCCAATGGAATCTTTCCTCCTTATTTATGAAAGAAAGTTAACTCACCACATTATTCGAGAATGTCAGTAAAAGTGAAATTTCCAGCGAGATCCTATAGCAATGCAATGGCTATAGCACGCCAATGGAATCTTTCCTCCTTA
>NW_016931094.1:0-1795 GCF_001483705.2 Eufriesea mexicana
ATGTATGTAGGGATGTGTGTATGGGTGTATGTGTGGATGTGTGGATGCACGTATGTTTGTATGGGAGAATGGATGGTTGTATGGCTGGACGGATTTTTGGGTGTATGGATGTGTGGATCCATGGATGTACGAATGTATGTATGTACGGATGTAAGGATGCATGGATGTATATATGTATGGAAGTATGGATGGGTAGATATATGGATCGATGTATGTATGGATTGGTGCTTGTATGGATCGATGGATGCACGGTTCGTTGGAAGTATGGATGGTTGGATGTATGGATGGATGGATGTGTAGGAAGGTGGATGTCTCGATTGATGTATGTATCGATGTATATTTGAATGGGTGGATGGATGTATGGATGGATTGAGGTATGGATGGACGGATGTACGGATGTATGACTGTACGGTTGCCCGGATGTATGGGTGTGTTGGTGGTTGAATGGATGGGTGGATGGACGGAAGAACGGATGTATGTATGGACGTTTGTATGGATGTATGGATGGATATATGGCTGGTGGATATATGGATGTATGGATGGATGGCTGTATGTATGCATGAATGTATGGGTGTATGTATGGATGTATGTATTGATGTATGTATGCATGTATGTATGGATTGATGTATGGATCGGTCGATGTATGGATGGTTGGATGAATGGATGGGTGATGTATGGAAGGATGTATGTATGGACGGATGGATGTATGGATTAATTTCTGTATCGATAATTGGATGTATGGATGGATAGAGGTATGGTTGGGCAGATCTACTGATGTATGGATGTATGGATCGATCGACGTACGGCTAGATGGATTTATGGATGGGTGGGTGGATGGATGGATGTATGGTTGCGTGTATGGAAGGCCGAATGAACGGATGTGTGTATTGGTGGATGTATGGATCTATGTTTGGATGTATGTGCGGATGTAACCATGCATGTATTTATGGATTTATGGTTGTTTGAATGGATGTATGTACGGATTGATGAGTGTATGGGTGGATGGGTTTATGGATGTATGGGTGTGTGGATGTACGAATTTATGTATGTATGGATGTTTGAATGTATGGATGTATTTGAGTTATGTATGTACGCATGTACGAATGTATGGATGTACAGATGCATGGATGTATGTATGTGGGTGGATGAATGGATAGGTGGATGGAAGGAAGAAAGGAGGAATGTATGGATGTTTGTATGGATGCATGTATGCAAGTATGGATGTATGGATGTATGGATGTATGGATGTATGTATGTATGTATGTATGGATGTATGTGTGGATGTGTGGATGAATGTATGTATGACTGTATGGATCGATGGGTGTATGGATGGGTGTACGTATGGATGTATGGGCGTATGGAAGGCTGGAAGTACCGATGGATGTATGTATGGGTGGATGACAGTATGGACGGATGGATGTATGCATGGATGTACGTATGGATGTTTAAATGCGTGTATGTATATATGTATGTATGGATGTGTGGAAGGATGTATGTATGGATGTCTGTATGGACGAATGTATTGGTGTATGTATGGATGTATGTATTGATGTATGTATGGATGTATGGATGGATGGATGGATGGATTGTTGTAGGGATGTATGGATGGACGGAAGGATGGAATGTTGTATAGATGTATGGATGGATGGTTGTATGGTTCGATCGATGAATGGATGGGTGGATATATGGATGGATGGATGTATGGATGTATATATGGATGTTTGTATGGACATATGCATGGATGTATGCATGGATGTATGTATGGATGTATGTATGGTTGTATACATGGATGTAT
>NW_016931095.1:0-1012 GCF_001483705.2 Eufriesea mexicana
GAAAACACCGGACCGAACACGACGAGACAGGACATAGAGCAAAATCGAGAAGCAGTTCGTCTTTGGCACCGATCCTTCAAACATCTTAATTACACATACAAACGCGTGTTCGAAACGGTACTCCGTTAACGTCTACATTATAACTATTCTACGCTTTTCTGTAAATAAACTCTCTCTTTTGACCACACACATTCTGGATCCTTATTATCGCAACTAGTCACGCAATATTAATTTGGCACGTGACAAGCGTTCCTGGAAATCGAAGAGATTCGATACCGTAGGACGCTACAGTATTAAATGCGTATTTTTGCAAATATCGTGGAACGAGGAATCCCAGAAGTCGAATAGAGGCGATACACGATCCTTCCTCCGAATTCTGAGAAATACTCAGGAACGTGTGTATCAAGTGGCTAACAGAGAGGAGTCTCGTAGTATCCATCAGCTCCATTCAGAGTAATATCCGAGTGTGTCTGACAGTGCGGTTCAGTGCTGATATATCGAAGCATTTCTCAAGGGTCTTCCCAGCTTTTAGCAAGTTTTACCACGACCTTCGCGGTAAACGTTATCGAGCGCGAGATTAATTAATAGCACGAGACCACTTCTGTTTATAGCGGCCGTTTTGTCTGGTTGCAACGTCCGTTCAACTACCCGTTGAATTAATCATTTTTCCGGCTTCTTACGCTCATCGGTTCGACTTGCAGGGAATGTTTTAAAATTGAAATTACTCGTAGATGGATGAGCAACGAGAAGTTGGTAGTTGTGATCCTCGCGTTGCATTCTTTTAGACAGGAACACGAAGCAAGAGGTTGTGGTTGATGAAGGATTCGTTGAAGCATTAAATTGCTCTGCGATTGAATTACTTCGTTGGCAAAATAATCCGACTGACAAAGAAAAATGTTGATTAACGAGAGATACAGAGAGCAAAGAAAATTGTTAAAGGTCCTTGGTTTACTTGTATATTTGAATATACACTAACGCATGAAAATAGACATATGTAATAATCTTTAAATGA
>NW_016931096.1:0-356 GCF_001483705.2 Eufriesea mexicana
AGATGGCTGTACCTGCCATTGGATTGATGGCGTTAGGCGACCAATTCACCAAGCTATGACATGTTACATTTTTGAATAGACATATTCTCTGGCAAGTAGATGGCTGTCCTTGCCATTGGAATGAAGGCGTTAGACAATCTATTCACAAAGATATTACAGGTTACAGGTTCTGGCTAGTCCTATTCTCTGGAAACTAGGTAGCTGTACTTGCCATTGGATTGAAGGTGTTAGGCCATCTACTCACCAGGCTATAACAGATTATAGATTTTCAATATAACTATTGTCTGGCAAGTAGATGGCTGTGCTTGCCATAGGATTGAAGGTGTTGGGCGAACTATTCACCAAGATATAACAGA
>NW_016931096.1:440-723 GCF_001483705.2 Eufriesea mexicana
TATAGATTTTGATTAGACCTAATCTCTGACAAGTAGATGGCTGTACATGCCATTGGTTGCAGACGCTAGGCGACCTATAAACCAAGCTACAACAGATTATAAATTTTGAGTAGACCTATTCTCTGCCAAGTAGATGGCTGTACTTGCCATTATATTGAGGGCGTTAGGCCACCTAATCGCCAAGCTGTGACATCTTATAGATTATGAATAGACTTATTCCCTGGCATGTAGACGGCTGTATTTGGCATCGGATTGAAGGCGTTAGGCGACCTATTCACCAAGC
>NW_016931097.1:0-229 GCF_001483705.2 Eufriesea mexicana
CTTGCTATCGACATAGCATTGCAATAGAATCTGACTGAAAAGTTCAATTCTATTGACATTTTCTACTAATGTCGTGGTGAGCACACTTTTCAGCATAAATCAGGAGGAAAGATCCTATTGGTTGACTATGGCCATTGCATTGCAACAGAATCTGTCAGAAAATATCAATTCCACTGACATATTCGACTAATATCTTGTTGAGCAGACTTTCCTACACAAGTAAGGGGGG
>NW_016931098.1:0-596 GCF_001483705.2 Eufriesea mexicana
TATCGTGGTGAGCAAACCCACTTGCATAAATAAGCATGAAATATACTATGGGCGCGCCATAGCTGTTGCCATCCTATAGAATCTGGCTGGAAAATACAATTTTATTGCCATTTTCAACTAATATCGTGGTGAACTAACTTTCTTGCATAAATAAGGACGATAGATACTATTGGCGTGATATAGATACTGAAATGCTATAGAATCTGGATGGATAATTAAATATTATTGACGTTTTCGACTAATATCGCTGTGGGCTAACTTGCGTGCATAAATAAGCATGAAATATACTATTGGCGCGCCATAGCCATTGCAATGCTATAGAATCCTGCTGGAAAATAGATTTTCATTGACATTTTCGACTAATATCGCGGTGAAATAACTGTATTGCATAAATAAGGATGAAATATTCTATTTGCGCGCTATGGCCATTAGAATGCTATAGAATCTGGCTGGAAAAATCAATTTGATTGACATTTTCGATGATTGACATTTTCGACTAATATCGTGGTGACCTAACTTTCTTGCATATATACGGAGGAAAGATCCTACTGGCGTGCTATAGCCGTTGCAATGCTATTGAATCTGACTGGAAAATT
>NW_016931099.1:0-753 GCF_001483705.2 Eufriesea mexicana
TATCCTGATCTACCCAAGCCAAGCGTAACCGAGCTTAACACAATGTGCCGACACAATCATTGCTGGCCTCCCAAGGGCCTAGCAGAATATACCAGAGCGCAGCAGAGCGCACAAATCCAACGAATGGCAGCGTATAGCACATAAGTCAAAGTCATAACTACCAAACTTAACCCAATATTGCACAACCAAACGTAACCTAGCTCAACCAAACGCGCCAGGACCACTATTGCTGGCCTCCACAAGGACAAGCAAATGCTAGCAGAGCAATGCAGAGCGCAGATATCGACCGAACGGCAGTGTATAGCGCAAAAGTTGCAGCTACCCTCACCAAACCTAAACGAACCTAGCGAAGTGAAGCGTAACCTAACTCAAGCTAACGTGCCGAGACCACTGTTACAGGCATTCTCAGAGTCAAGCAGAGCGCATTAGAGCGCAGTAGAGCGCAGAGATCAACCTTATAGCAGTGTACAGCACGAGAGTCAAGGCTATCCAATCTTAACCGTACCAAACCTAACCAAACCAAACGTAACATGACTCAACCAAGCGTGCGGCGACCAAACTGCTGGGCATCCGAGAGTCGAGCAGAGTATAGTAGAGCAATGTAGGTCGCAGAAATCGACAGAATTGCAGTGTATAGCACAAAAGTCGAAGCCATTCTAACCAAACATAACCAAACCTAACCTAACCAAACGTAACCTGGATAAGGCAAACGAGTAACGACCACCATTTCTGGCCTCCCCAGAGTCAAGCAGA
>NW_016931099.1:911-2148 GCF_001483705.2 Eufriesea mexicana
GCTTTACTATCCAAACCTATCCGAACATAGCCATGCCATGCGTAACCTGACTCAAACTTGCGTGGCGAGACCGCCATTGCTGGCCACCCCAGAGCCAAGCAGAACATACTAGAGCACGGCAGAGCGCAGAAGTTCGCGGTATAGCAGTATATAGCACAAAAGTCAAGGCGATCCGATCCTTACCTAACAAAACGTAACGTAACCAAACGTAGCATAACTATTTCTAACGTGCCAAGACTTCAATCGCGGCACTCCTCAGAGCCAAGGAGATCACGTTAGAGGATAGTAGACTGCAGAATTGCATAGAATAGCAGTACATATCACAGAATTCGTAGGTGCACTATTCTAACATTGCCAAGCGTAACACAACCGAATGTAGCTTAGTAAGCCTAACACGGCGAGACCACTCATGCTTGCCACCCCAGAACGAAGCTGAGTATAGTGTATGGCTGTAGAGCGCAGTAATCTACCGCATTACAGTGTGTGACACAAAATACAAAGATATCCTAACCTATCCTGTCCCAACCTAGCCCAGCCAAGCGAAAACTATCCAAACATAACGTGTCGAGGATAACAATGCTGGCACCCACGGAGACAAGCAAGGCATATTAGATCAATATAGAGCGCCGAAATCCACGAAATAGCGTTGTATTGCATAAAAGTTAAAGCTACCATATCCTAACATCACATAACGTAATATAAACGAACGTTATACGTCTCGAACAAGGTGCTGAGACCACTGTTTCTAGCCTCGCCAGAGACCAGCGGACTCACTAGAGCACAACAGAGCGCAGAAGCCTACAGAACAACAGTCTATACCACGGAAGTCATAGCTATCCGAACCTAACCCAAACCAGCATAACCTAACCACACGCACCATAACTCAACCTGACGCGCCGAGAAAGCTGGTAATGACATCCTCAGAGACTAACGGAGCATAGTAGAGCGATGTAGGTAGTAGTAATGCAGCGAGTTTCGGTGGATAGCACAAAAGCCAGATGTATCCTAACCTATCACAGCCAAACGTGACATTACCAAACGTATCCTATCAAAACCGATCGTGCCACGACCTCTATTAATGGCATTCCCAGAATCGAGCAGAGTATAGTAGAGCACACTAGAGCACAGAAAGCCCCCAAATAGCAACGTAAACCACAAAGGTGGAAGATATCACATCGTATCCGGACCAAACCCAACCTAACCGAACATAGAATAACTAAGCCTAACGAGCCGAGAC
>NW_016931099.1:3876-6967 GCF_001483705.2 Eufriesea mexicana
ACCAAACGTATCCTATCAAAACCGATCGTGCCACGACCTCTATTAATGGCATTCCCAGAATCGAGCAGAGTATAGTAGAGCACACTAGAGCACAGAAAGCCCCCAAATAGCAACGTAAACCACAAAGGTGGAAGATATCACATCGTATCCGGACCAAACCCAACCTAACCGAACATAGAATAACTAAGCCTAACGAGCCGAGACATATACTGCTGCCCCCCCCCCAGCGCCAGGCAGAACATACTAGGGCACAGCAGAACGCAGAGGTCCACCGAATAGCAGTGTACAGCACAAAAGACAAAGGTATTCTACCCTAACATAACCAAACGTAACATAGCTCAAACCAAAGTGCCGGGGCCACAGTTGCTGGCCTCCACAGGATCAAGCAGAATATAGTAGAGCACAGTAGCGCGCAGAAGTCCACCGAATAACGTTGTATAGCACGGAAGTCGAAGCTATCCTTACAGAACTTAGCATAACCTAACCTAAGCAAACGAAACCTAACACAACCTAACGCGTCAAGACCGATATTGCTGGCCTCCACATAGCCAAGCAGAAAATATTATATCCCAGTAGGGCGCAGACGTCCACTGCATAGCTGCGTATAGCACTAAAGGCAAACCTTTCCTATCCTAACGTAGCCAAGCGTAACATATGAAAGCGTAACATGATTCAAACTAACATCACGAAACCGCTATTTCTGGATGCCGCAGAGTCAAGTAGAACATATGGGAAGAGAGTAGAGTGCAGAAATCTATATTAACGCGGTGTATATCCAAAAAGTCAAAGCTATCATATCTTAACATGACATCGTGACATAGCCAAATGTACCCTGTCTCTACCTAACGATTGGCGACCACTTTTTCTGGCCTTCCCAGAGCCAAGTAGAGCATGTTAGAGCAATGTAGAGCGCACAAATCGACCGAATAGCATTGTATAACAGAAGAGTCAAAGCTACACTAACCCGGCGTGACCAAACCTAGACTTAACAAACGTAACCGAACTCAGCTTATTGTGTCAAGGCCACCATTGAGGGCCTCCCCAGAGCCAAGAACAAATTATTGGAGCACAGTAGAGCGCAGCAATCCACCGAGGAGCAGTGTACAGCAGAAGCGTCAAAGCAACCCAAACCTAGCATAATCATACGTAACCTGACCCAACGTAGCCTATCTCAACATAACTTGCCGCGACCAGTGTTGCTGGCCTCCCCATGACCATGCAGAATGTGGTAGAGCAGAGCAGACCTCTGAAATACACCGAATAACAGTGTAGAACTCGAAAGTCTATGCTTTCCCAACCAGACATATCAGAACCTAACCTTACAAAACGTAACCGAACTCAACCTATCGTGCAGAGAGCACTTTTGCTGGCCTCCCCAGAGCCGAGCAGAAAATATTAGAGCACAGCAAAGCGCAGCAATCCTATGAGCAGCAGTGTACTGCACAAAAGTCGAAGCTATCCTATCCCAAACAAACCATACTTACCGTAACTTAGCGTAACGTATCTCAAGCTAACGTGGCGTGACCACTACTGCCACCCTCCCCATAGACAGGCCGAATATTTGAGTGGAGGGCCGAGCGCCAAATCTCCATTTATCCGCAGTGCATAGCAGAAAAGTCAAAGCTATCCAAACATAACCCAAACAAACGTAGCCTCACCAAAAGTAGTCTTTCTCAATATATGATGCCGCGGGCACCATTGCTGACCTCCACGTGGTCAAACAGAATATAGTAGAGCAGAGTAGAGCGCAGAAATCCTCCCAATGGCAGGGTGTCGCACGAAAGTCAGAGCTATCCTAACCGAAGTATACCCAGCCTAACCTAACAAAGCGTAATATAATTCAACCTAACGTGCCGAGAAGACTAATGCCGTTCTCCGGAGGGCCAATTAGATTATAGGCGAGCACAGTAGAGCGCAGAAGTCCGCCGAGAAACAGTGTATAGCAGAAAAGTCAAAGCCATCCAATCCAAATATAGCCAAACCTAACCTTACCAAGCGTAAACTAACTAAACCATACGCGCTACGACCACTGTTGCTGGCCGCCTCCGAGACAAGTAGATGGTAGTACAGCAATGCAAAGCGCAGTTATCGACCGAATAGCAGTGCAAAGCGCAAAGGTCAATGCCGTCCTAACTAAACATGGCCTAAAGTAACATAACCATGCGTAACGTAACCCAACCGAACCTGCCACGGTCGCTACTGCTGGCCTTCCCAGAGACATACCGATGCCAGTAGAGCAATCTAGTGCAGAGATATCTACCGAATAGCAGTGAGTAGCATAAAAGTCAAAGCTAACCTGTCCAAACATATCCTGACATAGCCAAACCAAGCGTAACACAACAGAAATGAGCGTGCCGATGCCAGCATTGCTAGCCAACCCAGAGCCAAGCAGCACATACCACAGCACACTGGAGCGCGGAAATTCAACGCATAGCAGTGTATAGCACAAAAGTCAAAGCTACGCTATCCTAACCTAACCAAACTTACGTAAGCAAACGTAACATGACCCAACCTAACGTGCCGAAGGCACTATTCCTGGCGTCCACGGAGACGGGCAGAGTGTGGTAGCTCACAGAAGAGCGCTGAGGCCCATAGAATAGCAATGTGTGGCACAAAGGCCTAAGCTGTCGTAACCTAGCACAACGTAACCTAACCTGACAGTGCTTAGTCTAACTTAACACAAGGTGCCGCGACCACTATTGCTGGAATCCCGAGATTCGAGCAGAGTATAGTAGAGCAACGTAGAGCGCAGAAGCACGCAGGATGGCAGTGTGTATCACAAAAGTGTATGACATTTTCTCCTAACCTATCCTAACGTAGTAAAACCGAACGCAGACTAACATAACCTAACGAGCCGAAACCACTTTTGCTGGCATCCCTAGGGCCAAGCAGAACCTATTAGAGCAGTGTAGAGCGCAGAAATCCTCCGAATAGCAGCGTATTGCGCAAAAGTCAAAGCTATCCTATCCCAATCTAACAAAACGGAACTTAACCAAACGTAACGTATCACATCCTAACGTGCCGAGAACACTATCACTGGCCACCCGAGAGTCGGGCAGAGTATAGTAGAGCAACCTATAGCGCAGGAGTC
>NW_016931100.1:0-466 GCF_001483705.2 Eufriesea mexicana
GTCCACGGCGCATTATGGTTGCTTAGGCTACGTTTGCATATGACACGTTTAGATATGTTAGGACAGAACAGCGTAGACATTTGTGCCATTCAATGATGTTCGGTGGATTTCTGCGCCCTACAGCACTCTAATATTTTCTACTTTGCTATGGGGTGGCCAGTAATAGCGGCCACGTCGTGCTAAATTGGATTGCGTTCCGTTCGAGTGTGTCACGATTGGCTAGGTTAGGACGGGCCACTTTGACATATGTGATATACACTGTTATTCGGTGAATTTCTGGAGTTTAATGTGTTCTGATATGCTCAGTTTGTCTCTACGAATGCCATCAATAACGGTCGCTGCACGTTACCTTGAGCTATACTGCGTTTGGTTAGGTTTGGTTATGCCAGGTTAGGTTACTGTGCCCTAGACATTTGTGCTATAAGCTGCTTACTGTGCTCCAATATATCCAGCTTGGCTCTGGGGT
>NW_016931101.1:0-662 GCF_001483705.2 Eufriesea mexicana
TCTGTGATCTACTGTGTTCTACTACATACTGCTTGGCTATGTGGAGGCCAGTAGCAGTGGTCGGGGCAAGCGAAGCTGTGTGGTTAAGCTTTGTCATGTAATGTTAGAATACCTACAGATTTTTTGCTATTCACTAAAATGCGATCGATTTCTGCGCAGTACTGCGCCCCAATACATGCGGCTTGTCTCTGTGGGCATCATCAATAGTGGCCTCGTCATGTTAGGATGTGCTATGTTGCGCTAGGTTATGTTACGTTTGGCAATGTTGGGGTAGGCTGTCTTGACTTTTGTGCTATACACTACTATTCGGAGGATTTATGAGCTCCACGTTGCTCTACTACTTATCGACTCTGGGGATTCGAGCAGTAGCGGTTGCTGCACGCTAGGTTGAGTTAGGTTACGTTTGGATATGTTAGCTTTGGTTACGCTTGGTAAGGATAGCTTTGACTTTCGTGCTATACACCCTTAACCGGTGGATCTCTGTGATCTACTGCGCTCTACTATATTCTCCTTGGCTCCGGCGATACCAGAAGCAGTGGTCGTGGAATGTCGTGTTGAGTTATGCTTCGTTCGGTTAAGTTAAGTTAGGTCAGGTAAGATTGGGATATCTTCCACTTTTGTGCTATACACTGCTAGTCTGTGGATTTCTGCGCTCTACGTTA
>NW_016931102.1:0-5694 GCF_001483705.2 Eufriesea mexicana
ATCCAAACCTAGCCAAATGTAACATATCCACACGTTATATATATGTCCCTAACATGCCGAGACTCCTACTGCCTGCCTCCCCATAGCCAAGCAGAACATACTGAAGCACAGTGGATCGCAGTAATCTGCCGAGCGACAGTTTATGCCACGAAAGGCAAAGATATCCAAACATAGTACAGGCTAACATAGACAAGACAAACGTAGCATAACCCAATGTAACGTGTCGGGAAAGGTATAGCTGCCCCACCCCCCGAGCAAGGCAGAGCCTATAACAGCAATGTAAAGTGCAGGAAACCACAGAAGAGCAGTGTATAGCACAAAAGTTTAAACTATCCTATCCAAACCAATCGAAACGTCACGTAACCAAGCGCAATATAGGTCAGCCTAACATGCCGTAGATACTATTGCTGGCGTTCACAGAGCCTGGCCGAGCATACTAGAGCAATGTAGAGAGCATAAATCCACCGAATAGCGGTGTAAAGCATAAAAGTGGAAGCTGTCTTATCCTAACCTATCCAATCGTATCATCTCCAAACGTAGCATATCAAAACCTATCGTGCTGCGGCCACCAGTGCTGGCCTCCTCAGAGTAGAGCAGGGTATGGTAGAGCCAGGTAGATGGCAGATAGCCACCAGCTAGCACTGTATAGCACAAAAGTCAAAGGTATCCTAACTTAACCGGACCTAACCAAACCTAACCACGCCAAACCCAACCTAACCAAACGTGGAAAATCTAAACCTAATGCGCCGAGACCTCTATTACCGGCCTCAACACAGACAAGCGGACAATATTACAGGAGAGTGCAGCGCAGGAATTAGCAGGATAACAGAGTACGGCACAATAGCCGAAGCCATCCTAACCAAACCTAACAAAACCTAACACAACCAAACGTAACCTGACATGACCTAACGTGCCGAGACTGCCATTACTGCCCTCCCCAGAGTCGGACAGAGTATAGTAGCGCAATGTATATCGTAGGAATCCACCGAATGGTGGTGTACAGCTCAAAAGTCAAAGCTACCCTTTCCTAACCTAACAAATCGCAGCATTACCAGACGTAGCCTAGCACAACGTGTCGTGCCACGAACACAATTGATGGCAACCCCAGGGTCGCGCGGAGTATAGTAGTGCCATGCAGCGCGCAGAGAGCCACCAAATAGCAGTGTATAGCACATGAGTCAGAGACATCCATACCTTACCTGGAAACCGAACCTAACCGAACGTAGGACAAATCAACCTAGGAGGCCGAGACCCCTATTTCTGGCCTGCCCGGAGCAGAGTAGAAAATACCAGAGTATAGTAGAGCGCAGAAATTCCCCGAATGACTTAGTATAGCACAAAAGTCAAAGCAACTCTCAGCAAACCTAACCCAAGCTAGCGAAGCCAAAGGCAACCTGACTCAACCTATGGTGCCTGGTCCGCCATTGCTAGCGTTCCCGGGGTCCAGTAGGGCATAGTAGAGCCACGTGGAGCGCAGAAATCCACCGAATAGCTGTGTATAGCAAAAGTAGTCGACGATATCCTGTCCTAACCTATCCAAACGTGACATAACCGAACGCAACATAATTCAGACGAATGTGCCGAGAGCACTACCGCTAGCCTCCCCATAGCCAAGCAGAACATACTAGAGCGCAGTAGCGCGCAAGCATCCGCCGAATAGCATTGTATAGCAGAAATGTCAAAGCCACCCTAACCGAGCATAACCTACACTAACAAGCCAAACGTAACATAACACAAAAATACGATCCACGCCCACTTTTGCCGGGCGCCCCACAGATAAGCAGAGGGTACTAGAGCAATGCTGGGCGCAGGTATCGGACGAATAGCATTGTGTACCACAAAAGTCGAAGCTATTCGGACCAAACATAACCTAACCTTGCCAACCCAAACCTAAACTGACTCAACATATCTCGCCCAGGTCACCATTGCTGGCCTCGCCAGGGCAAAGCATAACATATTAGGGCAATGTAGAGTGCAGAATTCTTTCGTATAGCAGTTTGTAGCAAAAAAGTCAAAAATAACCTTTCTTACCTGGCCAAACAAAACGAAACTTAACTTAACCTGAACCATCCTAGCGTGCCGAAACCACCATTTCGGCCCTCCACAGTGCCGGGCAGAAAATATTGGGTGAGAGTAGAGCGCAGAAATGCAAATAACCGCAGTGCACAGCATAAGAGACGTAGCCAACCTATACTAACCTGACCACACTTAACACAACCGAACGTAGAGTAACTCAACCCAACGTGCCGATAGCACTACTACTGGCCTCACCATAAAGAAGCAAAATATACTACAGCAGAGCAGGGCGCAGAAATTCGCCGTGTAGCATTGGGTAGCCCAAATGTCAAAGACACCCTAAACAAAATTTAGCCTGACGTAACCAAGCCAAACGTAATCTGACACAACAAAACGCGCAAAGCCCACTGCTGCTGACCTCCGCAGAGACAAGAGGAGCATATTAGATGAGGGCGGATAGCAGAAGTCCTTAGGCTAGCTGTGTATAGCGGAGGAGCCGAAGATATCGGCACACTCCTGAATTAACCTAACTGATTCGAACGCAACCTATTTCGAACTAACTTGCCGAGACCACCGTTACTGGCCTCCCCGTGTGAAGCAGAATAAGCTAGAGCAATGTAGAGCGCAGTAATGCACCGAAGAGCAGCGTATAGCACAGATGCCAAAGATAACTTTGGTGAACACATCGTAACCTAACCTACCCAAGCGTAGCATAACTAAACCTAACGTGACGCGACCACTATTCCTGGCGCCCCCAGAGCCAAGCAGAGTATACTAGAGGAACCCAGAGCGCATGAATCGATCGAATATCTGTATACAGCACAAAAGTCAAAGCTACGCTACCCAAGCCTACCCTAGCCTAACCTAACCAAACGTAACGTATCACAACCCATCGTGCCGCGACCACCATTGCTGGCGTCCCCGCAGGCATGCAGAATACGATATAGCACAGTGGAGCGCAGGGATCCTTAGAATAGCAGTGTACAGCACAAAGGACAAGTATATCCTAACCTAACAGAGCCGAACGTGACATGACTCAACATGACGTGACGCGACCTCTGTTGATGGCGTCGCAAGAGACATGCAGAATATGGAAGAGCACTGTAGAGCACAGGAATCCATACAACAGCAGTCTGTATCACAAAAGTCAAAACAACCCAAACATTACCCGGTCAAACCTAACATATCGCAACGTAACATAACTAAAACAAATCTGCCTCGACCACTATTATTCGCCCCCAGAGAACCAGCGGAACATATTAGCGGAGATCGGAACTCAGAAGTCCATATACTAGCAGAGTATAGCTGAAAAGCCAGCGCTATCCCTAGCGAATCCTAACCTAACATAACCAAAGTAACGTAACTCAACCTATCTTACCGCGATCGCAATTGGCGGCCTGCCCAGGGCCGAGCAGAGGATATTAGAGGAAAACAGAGTTTAGGAATCCATAGGATAGCAGTGTATTGCAGAAGAATCAACGTTATCATAACGTAACCCGAACCAACCTGAGCTGACCGAATGCAACGTAACTTAACATAACGCGCCGCGACCGCTATTGCTGGCGTCCCCAGAGACATGCTGAATACGATAGAGAGCAGTAGAGCGCAGAAAACCATGGAATAGTAATGTGCAGCACAAAAGGCACTGCAATCATAGCTTAACCCAACGCAACTTAGCCCAACCAAAGGTAACATAACTCCACCTATCTTGCCGAAACCACTATTCCTGGCCTCCGCAGAGTCAAGCAGATCGTACTAGTGCACAGTAGATTGCAGAAATCAACCGTATAGCTGCGTACAGCGGAACAGTCAAAGCTATCCTGCCCTCGCCAAAGAAATATTAACATAGCCAAACGTAACATGTCACAAACTGTCGTGCCACAACCGCTATTTCTGGTATCCCTGGGAACGATCAGAGTATAGTAGAGCAATGAAGATGACAGGAATTTCACCGAACAACAGTTTGTAGCACGAAAGTCAAAGCTGCCCTAACCCAACTTGGCCTAACCTAATATAACCGAACGTAACATGACTCAACCAAGCGTGCCACGACCAGAGTTCCTGGCCACCCTAGAGCCGAGCGGCGCTTAGTAGAGCAACGTGGCGCAGGTAAATCACCGGGTTGCAGTGTATAGCTCAAAAGTCAGAGATTCCCTATCCTAATCTAACCACACGTGACAAAACCAAAGGTAACATAGCTGAATCTGACGTGCCGAGACCACCACCTCAGTCCTCCCCAGAGAAAAGCACTACGTACTAGAGCTCAGTAAGGGGGCAGAAATACACAGAACGTCTGTGTATAGCACAAAAGCCAAGGCTATGCTAACCAAATTTGGCCAACGCTAACGTAACCAAACGTAACATAACACAACCAAGCGTGACACGACAATTATTCCTGGCGCCCCCAGAGCTAGCCAGAGGGTATTATAGCAATGTAAAGCGCAGAAATCCATCGAGCACCTGCGTATAGCACAAAATCCAAAGCTATACTATCCTTACCAAACCAAACGTAACGAAACCGAACGTAACATAACAGAACCTAACGAGCCGAGACCATTATTGCTGCCCTCCCCATATAAAAGCTGAACATGATAGAGTACAGCAGGGCGCAGATATCCGCCAAATAGCACTGTGTAGCACAAAAGTCAGAGCTATGCTGTCATAACATAGACAAACGTAACATAGACAAACGTAACGTATCTCATACTGACGTGCCAAGACCACTACTGCTGGCCTTCCCAGGGACAAGCAGAACACAGTAGAGCATATTAGGGAGCTGGTATCTACCAAATAACAGCTTATAGCGCGAAAGTCAATGCTGTCATATCCTAATCTGGCCAAACGTAACACAAGCAAAGGTAGCAAAGCAATTTAGCGTGCATCGGCCACAATTTCTAGCATTCTCAGAGCAAGGCATAGCATATAAGAGCACAGTAGATCACAGAAATACACCGAAAATAAGGGTATAGCAAGAAAGTGAAAGCTATCCCGTCCTAACCTTAACTAAGGTAGCGTAACCATACGCAACTTAAGACATCCTAACGTGCTGGGACCACTATTGCCGCCATGCACAGAGCCAAGCAGAATACACTAGAGCAGAGTAGAGAGCAGAAGTCAATCGAATAGTAGTGCATAGCGCAAAAGTCCATGCTATCCTACCCAAACCAAATCAATCGTTGCACAGCCAAGCATAACCTAACTAAGACTATCGTGCCGCGGCCACCACTGCTGGACTCCCTGTCATATGTTAGGATAGTATATCTTTGACTTCTTTAACACACACAGCTATTAGGAGCAATGCTGCCCTCTACTGTGCGCTAGGACGTTCTGTTTCGATCTGGGGAAGCCAGCAGTTGTGGCTTCGGCATATTATGACGGGATACGCTATGTCAGGTTCGAATGGGATAGATCAGGTTCTGTTAGGATATCTTCGACTTTTGTGCAATACGCTGCAATGTAGTGGATTTCTGCGTTCCACCGTGCTCTACTACATTCTGCTTGGCACTGGCGAGCCCAGCAATAGTTTTCTCGGCACGTTAGGTTGAGATATATTACGTTCGGTACGGTTAGGTTATGTTATGTTCTTTAATTGTAGCTTCGACATCCGCACTGTATATTGTTATACGGCGCTTTTCGGTGCTCTACTGCACTCTATGATATTCTGTTTGGTCCTGGCGA
>NW_016931103.1:0-545 GCF_001483705.2 Eufriesea mexicana
ATACGGCAGGAAAATTCAACTTTATTGACATTTCCGACTAATATCGTTGTGAGCTAACTTTCTGCATAAATAAGGAGGAAAGATTCTATTGGCGTGCTATTGCTATTGCGACACTATGGAATCTTCCTGGAAAATTCAATTTTGTTGTCATTTTCGACTAATAACGTGGTGAGCTAGCTTTCTTGCATAACAAAGGGGGTAAGATACAATTGGCGAGATGTAACCACTGCAATGCTTTAGAATGTGGCTGAAAAACTCAATTATATTGACATTTCCGGCTAATATTGTGGTGAGCTAACTAAGCAAACTCTTTTGCATATATAAGGAGGAAAGATAATATTGGCGTGCTATAGCCATTGCATTGATATCCAATGTGTTTGGAAAATACAATTCTATTGACATTTTCGACTAATATCGTGGTGAGCTATCTTCATTGCATAAATAAGGAGCAAAGATCCTATTGGCGTGCTATAGCCACCGCAATGATATACAATCTGGGTGGAAAGTTCAATTTTGTTGACATTTTCGACTAATATCGTGGTGAG
>NW_016931104.1:0-767 GCF_001483705.2 Eufriesea mexicana
TCTATAATATGCTGTAGTTTGGAAAATAGATCGCCTACCGCCTTCAATCCAATGGCAAGTACAGGCATCTACTTACCATAAAATAGGACTATTCAAGATCTACAATCCGTTATAGCTTGGTGAATAGAACGAATAACGCCTTCAATCCAGTGGCAAGTACAGCCATCTACTTGCCAGAGAATAGGTCTATTCAAAATCTGTAATCTGTTGTAGCTTAGTGAATACGTCGCCCAAAGCCTTCAATCCAATGGCAAGTACAGGCATCTACTTGCCATAAAATAGGACTATTCAAGATCTACAATCCGTTATAGCTTGGTGAATAGAACGAATAACGCCTTCAATCCAGTGGCAAGTACAGCCATCTACTTGCCAGAGAATAGGTCTATTCAAAATCTGTAATCTGTTGTAGCTTAGTGAATACGTCGCCCAAAGCCTTCAATCCAATGGCAAGTACAGACTTCTTCTTGCCAGAAAATACGTCTAGTCAAAGTCTATAACCTGTTGTAGTTCGGTGAATAGAACGAACAACGCCTTCAATCCAATCGCAAGTAGAGCCATCTACTTGCCAGATAATGGGTCTATTCAAAATCTATAATCTGCTATAGCTTGGAGAATAGGTCGCCTAACGTCTTCAACCAATGGCAAGTACAGCCATCTACTTGCCAGAGAATTGGTCTATTCAAAATCTATAAAATGTTATAGCTTGGTGAATAGATCGCCTAACGCCTTCAATCCAATGGCAAGTACAGCCATCTACTTGCCAGAGA
>NW_016931105.1:0-256 GCF_001483705.2 Eufriesea mexicana
TGGGTCTCCGCGCACCACTGCACCCTAATACTTTCTGCTCGGCTCTGGGAAGGCCAGCGGTAGTGGTCGCGGCACGTCATGTTTTGTTAGGAAACGTATGGTTAGGTTTGGTTAGGTCAGCTTATGGTAGGAAAACTTCGACTTTTGCGATGCACACAGCAATGTTGTGCTTTTCAGTTTTCTACTGTGCTCCAGTTCCTTCTGGTTGGCTCTGGGGAGGCGAGCAATAGTGTTCTCGCAGCGTTAGGTTGAGTTA
>NW_016931105.1:306-566 GCF_001483705.2 Eufriesea mexicana
CGACTATTGTGCTGAGCGCTACAATTCTATGGACATCTGCGCTCTACTCTACTCTAATATGTTCTGCTTGGCTCTGGGGAAGCCAGCAATAGGGGTCTCGGCGCTTTACGTTTGGTTATGCTAGATTATGTCTGGTAAGGTAGGTCTGGTATCTCTAACTTTCGTGCTATACACCGCTATTCCGAGGCCTTCAGCATACTACTGTGCGCTAGTGCATTCTGCTTGGCTCTTGGGATGCTAGCAATGTTGGCCTCGGCACG
>NW_016931106.1:0-247 GCF_001483705.2 Eufriesea mexicana
ATCTTACTGGAAAATTCAATTTTACTGACATTTTCGACTAATATCTCTGTGAGCTATCTTCTTCGCGTGGGTAAAGAGGAAAGATCTTTTTGGCGTGCTATAGCCATCGCAATGCTGTAGAATCTGGCTGGCAAATTCAATTTTACAGACAATTACGGCTTATATCGTGGTGAGTCAACTTTCATGCATTAATAAGGTGGAAAGATTCTATTGGCGTGCTATAGCCGTCCCAATGTTATAGAATCTG
>NW_016931107.1:0-1397 GCF_001483705.2 Eufriesea mexicana
CAGGCTGGAAAATTCAATTTTATTGGCATTTTCGTCTAATATCGTGGTGAGCTGACTTTTTTCCATATTTATTAGGAAAGATCCTGTTGGCGTGCTATAGCCATTGCAATGCTATAGAATCTGGATGGAAAATACAATTTTATTTAATTTTTCGACTAAAATCGTGGTGAGCTAATTTTCTTGCATAAATTAGGAGGAAAAATTCTATTGGTGTGCTATAGCCATTGCAATGCTACAGAACCAGGCTGGGAAATTCAATTTTACTGATATTTTCGAGTAATATCGTTGTGAGCTAACAGTCTTGCATCAAGAAGGAGGAAAGATCCCATTGACGTGCTGTAGCCTTGCATTGCTATAGGATCTCGTTGGAAAATTCAATTTTACTGACATTTCCGACTAATATAGTGGTGAGCTAACTTTCTTTCATAAATAAGGAGGGAAGATTCTATTGGCGTCCTATAGACATTGCAATGCTATAGAATCTGCCTGGAAAATACAATTTTATTGTTATTTTCTACTAATATCGTGGTGAGGTAACTGTCTTGCCTGAATAAGGAGGACTGTTTCTATTGACGTGATATAGCTATTGCAATGCTATAGAATCTGCCTGGAAAGTACAATTTTATTGTTATTTTCTACTAATATCGTGGTGAGCTGACTCCCTTGTATACGTAAGGAGGAAGAATACTATTTGCCTACTATAGCCATTGCAATGCTATAGAATCTGGCTGGAAAATTCAATTTTATTGTCATTTTCGTCTAATATCGTGGTGTGGTAGCTTTCTTGCATGAATAGGGGGGACAGATTCGATTGTCGTGCTACAGCTATTGCAATGCTATAGAAACAGGCTGGAAAATTCAATTTTATTGTTATTTTCGACTAATATCGATGTGAGCTGACTCCCTTGTATACGTAAGGAGGAAGAATACTATTTGCCTACTACAGCCATTGCAATGCTATAGAATCTGGCTGGAAAATTCAATTTTATTGTCATTTTCGACTAATATCGTGGTGTGGCAACTTTCTTGCATGAATAGGGGGGACAGATTCGATTGTCGTGCTACAGCTATTGCAATGCTATAGAAACAGGCTGGAAAATTCAATTTTATTGTTATTTTCGACTAATATCGATGTGAGATAACTCCCTTGTGTACATAAGGAGGAAGATTTATATTGGCCAGCAATAGCCATTGCAATGCTGTAGAATCTGGCTGGAAAATTCTATTTTATTTACATTTTCGTCTAATATCGTGGTGAGCTAATTTTCTTGCATAAATAAGGCGGAAAAATCCTATTGGCGTAAATCCTATTGGCGTGCTTTAGCCATTGCAATGCTGTAGAATCAGGCTGGAAAATTCAATTTTATTTACGTTTTCGCCTAATATCGTGGTGAGAA
>NW_016931108.1:0-1297 GCF_001483705.2 Eufriesea mexicana
CTAACCTATCCCGTCCTAACCTCCCATACGTAACATAAACGAACGTAGCATAGCTAAACCTAACGTGCCGAGGCCACTGTTGCTGGCCTACCCAGAGCCAACCTGAGTATAGTAGAGCAATGTAGATCGCAGAAATCCACCAAATAGCAGTGCATAGCAACAAAGTCGAAGAAATCCTATCCGAACCTACCTTACCTAACCTAACGGAACGTAACATTACTCAACCTAACGTGCCGAGACCACTATATCTGGCCACCCCAGAGCCAAGCAGAGCGTTTCAGAGCAAATTAGAGCGCAGGAACGTAACGAATAGCGGCGTACAGCACAAAAGACATACAAGCCTGTCACAAACTGGCCAAACGCAACATAACCAAATGTAACATAACCCACCCTAATACGATGAGAACAATATTGCTGGCCCCACAACGAAATGCAGAATGTCGTGGAGCACAGTAGCGCGCAGAAACCCACCGCATTGCAGTGAATATCACAAAAGTCGAAGATGCACTATCCTATCCTCACATAACTTAACATAACCAAATTTAACCTAACGCAACCTAACGAGACGAGACCGCTATCGCAGGCCTTCACGGAGACAATCAGACTGTAGTATGGCGCAGTAGTGCGCAGTAAACCGCCGCACTGATTCGAAGATATCCTAACCTAACCTGTCCTGCCATATCATAACCGAACGTAGCACAGCTCGAAACAACGTGTCGCGATCACTGCTCCTGGCCTCCTAAGATACAAGCAGAGCATGGTAGAGCACAGTAGCTCACAGATATCCACCGAATAACAGCGTATAGCGCGAAACACAAGGCTATCCTAACCAAACATAACCTAACCCAACCCAGCGAAACGTAACATAACGTAACGTATCGTGCCACGACCATTATTGCTCGCATCCCATCATTCGAACTGGGTACTGTAGAGCAATGTAGAGGGCAGAAATCCACTGAATAGCAGCGAATGGCACAAAAATCTAAGCTACTCTGTCCAAAACTAACTAACCGTGTCATAAGCAAGCGTAGAGTAATTCAAACTAACACACCGAGACCACTATAGCTGGCCTCGACAGAGCCAAGCAAAACTGGCCAGAGCACACTGTAGCGCAGAAATCCAACGATTAGCAGTATATATCGCAAAATTCTAAGCTACCATATCGTAATATATACACTGTTAACGCAGCCAAACGTAGCATAAATAAACCTAGTGTACAGCGACCACTATTACCGGCCTCCACAGAAACGTGCAAAACATGTCAGTGGACAGTAGAGCGCAGAAGTCCATAGAATCG
>NW_016931109.1:0-931 GCF_001483705.2 Eufriesea mexicana
AGTTTGAGCCAGGTTACATTTGCGTATGTTTCGATTCGCTATGTTAGGAGAGGGTAGCTGATATTTGTGCTCAACACTGCAATCCTATGGACTTCTGGGCTCTACTGTCCCCTATCATACTCTGCTTAACTCTGGGGCGCCAGCAATAGCGGTCGGGGCACGTTATGTATGCATAGGATACGTTTGTGTATGTTACGGTTCGTTACGTTAGGAGAGGATACCTCCGTCTTTTGTGTTACACACTGCAGTGCGGCGTGTTTCGGCGCCCTACTCTGCTCTAGCATATTCTGGCTGGCTCTGCGGTGATCAGCAATAGTGATCGTGGCACGATAGGTTGAGTTAGGTTACGATTCGTTAGGCTACGTTGGGCCAGATTTGGCTATGATGGCTTTGACTTTTGTGATATGCACTGCTGTCCGTTGGATTTCGGCAATCTACGGAGCTCTAGTGCATTCTGCTTGGCTCAGTGGATTCCAGCAGTATTGGTCTCGGCGCGTTAGTTTAAGTTAGGATACGTTTGTTTATATTGCGCTTGGTTGCGTTAGGAGGAGATCGCTTTGACTTTTGCCCATTACACTACTATTCGGTGGATTTCTACGCTGCACTGTAACCTGATATGTGCAGCTTGGCTCTGGGAAAGCCAGCAATAGTGGTCTCAGCACGTTACGCTGCGATATGCTACGTTCGGCTTTGTTAGGTTAGGACATCTCTGACTTTTGCGCTTTACGCAGTAATGTGACGGTCATCTGCGCCGTACTGTGCTCTAGTACATTCTGCCTGGCTCTGGTGATGTCAGCAATAGTGGTCTAGACAATAGTGGTCTAGGCTCGCTAGGTTGAGTTAGGTTATGTTCGGTTATGATTTGTTTGGTTATGTTAGGCTAGGATATCTTTGACTTTCGTGCTGCACACTACCATTCGGTGGATTTCTG
>NW_016931110.1:0-224 GCF_001483705.2 Eufriesea mexicana
TTTATTGACATTTCGGCAAATGTCGTGGTGAGGTAACTTTCTTGCTTAAATAAGTAGGAAAGACTCAAATGCCCTGCTATTTCCATTGCAATGCTATAGAATCTGGCTGGAAGATTCAATTTTATTGACATTGGCGTCTAATATCGGGGTGAGCTAACTTTTTTGCTTAAATAAGGAGGAAAGATTCTGTTGGCGTGCTGTAGCCATTGCAATGCTACAGAATC
>NW_016931111.1:0-1532 GCF_001483705.2 Eufriesea mexicana
AGGCAGGGCCTGCTAAGCAAGCCTTACTGATGAGTCCGCTAGCAGGCCCGGGACGAAACGCATTCCTTCCTTTTCGTACCGTCCCTTCTAGCTACGTACCACCGAGGATACCTGCCACAGCGAAGTCAAGGGATGGTGGGGGAGGACTCCCACACGGAGATCTTCTGTGCTCTAATATGCTCTGCTTTGACCTGGGGATGCCGGCAGTTGTGTTCTCGACAAGATAGGTAGAGTTAGACTTCGTTTGGCTACGTTAGGCTTTGTCAGGTTAGACTAGGATATCTTTCACATTTGTGCCCTCCACATCTGTGCGGCGGACTTCTGCACTCTCCTGCGCTCTAGTATATTCTGCTTTGCTCTGGAGAAGCCAGTAATAGTGGTCTCGGCACGTTAGTCTGAGATTAGTTGCGTCAGTTTACGTGACGCTTTGTTAGGAAAGTATAATGAAGCTTTGACTTTTGTTCTATGCATGGCTACTCAGTGCATTTCTGCGCTCTACTGCGATCTAATGCTCCCTGCTTTGCTCTGGGAATTCCAGAAATCGCTGCCGCGGCGCGTTAGGTTCACATAGGTTATGTTGGGTTAGGTAAGGTGTGTTTGGGTTAGGATGGGATATCTTTAACTTTCGTGCTATGCATTGCTATTCTGTGGACCTCAGCGCCTTATTCTCCACTAGTATGCCCTGCTTGGCAACGGGGATGCCGGCAATATATGTCTCTGCACGATAGGTTGATATAGGATACGTTTTGCTATGTTATGGTCGCCATGGTTGGGTTTGGATACTATACTCTGCCATTCGGCGGATTTCTGCGCTCTTCGTTGCTGTACTATACTTTGCTCCTCTCTGGGGTGGCCAGCAATAGCCTTCGTGGAATCATAGGTTGCGTCACATTACCTTCGTCAGGTTATGTTATGTTACGTATGGTTAGGATGGCTTTGACTTTTGTATTATATACTGCTATTCGGTGGCTGTCTGCGCTCTACTGTGCTCTACTGTACTCTGCTCTACACTCGGGAGGTCAACAATAGTGTTCGTTGCACGTTAGGTTGAGTATGGTATGTCAAGTAGGGATATGTTTGTTTCGGCTAGGTTTGGGTATCTTTGACTTTACTGCTGTACTCTGCGATTCTACGGACCGATGCGCTCTACTCTCCTCTAATATGTTCAACTAGTCTCCTGGGAGGCCGCAATAGTGGTGGCGGCAAGTTAGGCAGTGTTTGGTTACGCTTGGCACTGTTACGATATGTTAGGTTAGGATAGGACAACTCAAATCTTGGTGCTACACACTGCTATTCGGTGCACTTCTGCGCTCCTTGTACCTCTAAGTTACTCTGCTTGACTCTGGCTAGGCCAAGAGTGGCTGCCCTGGCACGGTAGGTTGTGTTAGGTTAGGTTAGGGTTGGATAGGCTATGTACGGTTAGGGTGGCTTTGACTTTTGTGCTCTACATTGCTATTTGGAGGCTTCCTGCGCTCCACAGTGTTCTACTATGCTCTGCTCGAATCTGGGTATGTCAGCAATAGTGCTCGTGC
>NW_016931112.1:0-524 GCF_001483705.2 Eufriesea mexicana
TGTGTTAGGCTACGCTCGGCTATGTTACGTTTCGTTACGTTAGGATAGCGTTGGTTTGTGTACTGCGCTATGCACTGCGATTCTGTGGATTCCTGCGCTCTACTCTCCCCTAATATTCTTTGCTTCGCCGTGGGGAGGACAGCAAGAGGGGTTACGCCACGCTAAGCCCAGTTATGCCGCGTTCGGCTATGCTTCGATTGGCTAGGTTACGAGAGGATAGCACTGACTTCTGTGCTATACACTGCTACCTTCCGAATTCTGAGCCCTGCATTGCTGTAATATAACTGCTCGGCTCTGGGGCGGCCAGTAATAGTAATCTCGGCACGTTAGGTTTAGTTAGGCTACGTTCGTCTATGTTTCGATTGGCTACGCTAGGATATGCTACTTTGACTTATGCGCTTTTCACGGCTATTCGGTGTATTTCTGTGCTCTAACGTCCTCTACTATGCTCCGATTGGTTCTTGAGATGCCAGCAATATTAGCCTCGACACAATGTATAGAGTTACGCAACGTTTGGGCAGGTT
>NW_016931113.1:0-1145 GCF_001483705.2 Eufriesea mexicana
CAAGTAGATGGCTGCACTTGCCATTGGATTGAAGGCGTTAGGCGATCTATTCACGAAGCTATAACAGATTACAGATTTTGAATATACTTTTCCCCTGGCAAGTACCTGGCGGTACATGCCATTGGATTGCAGGCGATAGGCGATCTAATCACCAAGCTATGGCAGCTTATAGCTTTTGAAATGACTTATTCTCCGGCAAGTAGATGGCTCTACTTGCCATAGGATTGAAGGCGTTGGGCGATCTATTCACCAAGGTATAACAGATTATGGATGCTGAATAGACATATTCTCAGGCAAGCAGATGGCTGTACTTGCCATTGGATTGAAGGCGTTAGGCCATCTATTCACCTTGCTATAACAGGTTATTGATTTCGAATAGACCTATCCTCTGGCAAGTAGATCACTGTACGTGCCATTGGATTGAAGGCGTTAGGCGATATATTCACCAAGCGGTAGCAGGTTACAGATTTTGAATAGTCCAATTCTCTGGCAAGTAGATGGCTGTACTGTCCTTGCCGTTGGATTGAAGGCGTTAGGCTATGTATTCATAAAGCTATAACAGATTATACATCTTGAATAGGCCTATTCTCTGGCAAGAAGATGGCTGTACTTGCCACTGGGCTGAAGGCGTTCGGCCATCTATTCAGCAAGATATAACTAGCTATAGATTTTCAATAGAACAATTCTCTGGCAAGTAGGTGGCTGTACCTGCCATTATCCATCGTATTGAAGGCGTTAGGCGATCTATTCACCAAGATATAACAGATTATGGATTTTGAATAGACCTATTCTCAGGCAAGTAGATGGCTGTACTTGCCATTGGGCTGAAGGCGTTCGGCCATCTATTCAGCAAGATATAACAGGATATATATTTTGAATAGACCTGTTTTCTGGCAAGTAGATGGCTGTACTTGCCATTGGGCTGAAGGCGTTCGGCCATCTATTCAGCAAGATATAACAGGATATATATTTTGAATAGACCTGTTTTCTGGCAAGTAGATGGCTGTACTTGCCATTGGGCTGAAGGCGTTCGGCCATCTATTCAGCAAGATATAACAGGATATATATTTTGAATAGACCTGTTTTCTGGCAAGTAGATGGCTGTACTTGCCATTGAATTGGAGGCGTTAGACGATCTATTCACC
>NW_016931115.1:0-886 GCF_001483705.2 Eufriesea mexicana
ACGTCCATATATCCATACATTCATAAATAAATACATACATGCATCCATGCATCCATTCATCCAACCAAACGTACATCCGTCCAACCATACATCCATACATTCATAAATACGTACATCCATAAATCCATCCATCCATACTCCAATCCATCCATAAAACCATGCATCCATACATACATACATATATACATCCATATATCCATACCTCCGTGCATAAATCCATCCATAAATACATCCATCCAAACATACATTCATCCATACAGCCATTCATCCATACATACATCCATCCATCCACCCATACACCCATCCATCCATTCATGCATCCGTTCACACAACCATCCATCCATGCATCCATACGTCCATAAATCCTACCATCCATACCTCCAACCGCCGATGCATCCATTCATCCATACATCCATCCATGCATCCTTTCCTCCACCCTTCCTTTCACCCACTCTTCAGTTCATCCACCCATCCATTCATCCACCCACACATCCATACAGACATACGTCTATCGTTCCATACATCCATCCATCCATACATCAGCCCATCCATACATCTATCGATCCCTACATCCATTCATACATACGTCCATCCACCAACCCATCCATCTATCTATACATCCATACATACATCAAAATATACATCCATAGATACAATCATACATACATCCATGCATACATCCATACATACATCCACACAAAGATACATACATACATCCATGAATCCTTACACTCATGCATCCATACACCTGTACATCAATACATCCATCCATCCATATATCCTGCCAACTACACATACATCCATCCATAGGTACATCGATCCATACATCCATATAACAATCCATCCATCCACCCATCCATACATCCATACACACATCAATACATAT
>NW_016931116.1:0-260 GCF_001483705.2 Eufriesea mexicana
TCCAATCTCAAGTAATGCCATCTACTTGCCTGGGAATAGGCCAATTCAAAGTCAATAACCTGTAATAGCATGGTGAATAGATCACCTATCGCCTTCAATCCAATGGCAAGCACAGACATCTACTTGCCAGAGAATAGGTCTATTCAAAATCTATAATCTGTTATAGCTTGGTTAATAGGTCGTCTAACGTCTGCAACCAGTGGCATGTACAGCCATCTACTTGCCAGAGATTAGGTCTAATCAAAATCTATTACCTCCTA
>NW_016931116.1:305-553 GCF_001483705.2 Eufriesea mexicana
CAAGTACAGCCATCTACTTGCCAGAGAATTAGTCTATTCAAAATATGTAACCTGTTATAGCTTGGTGAATAGGTCGACTAACGCCTTCAATCCAATGACAGGTACTGCCGCCTACTTGCCAGAGAATTGTTCTATTGAAAATCTATAGCCTGTTACAGCTCGGTGAATAGATCGCACAACGCCTGCAATCCAATGGCAAGTACAGCCATCTACTTGCCAGAAAATAGGTCTATTCAAAATATAAAATC
>NW_016931117.1:0-592 GCF_001483705.2 Eufriesea mexicana
GTTTGCTATAACGATTGCATTGCAATAGAATCTGAATGACAAGTTTAAATCCATTGACATTTTGGACATATATGACTGGGTGCAGGGTTTTCTGCGTAAACGTCGTTGTAAGATCCTATTGGCTTGCTATAGCCATTGCATTGCAATAGAATCTGAATGACAAGTTTAAATCCATTGACATTTTGGACATATATGACTGGGTGCAGGGTTTTCTGCGTAAACGTCGTTGTAAGATCCTATTGGCTTGCTATAGCCATTGCATTGCAATAGAATCTGAATGACAAGTTTAAATCCATTGACATTTTGGACATATATGACTGGGTGCAGGGTTTTCTGCGTAAACGTCGTTGTAAGATCCTATTGGCTTGCTATAGCCATTGCATTGCAATAGAATCTGAACGAAAAGTTAATTTTATTAACATTTTCGTGTATCATTGTTGTGAGCAGACCTTTCTGCGTAAATAGGGAGGAATGATTCCATTGGGTTGTTATAGCCATTGCATTGTAATAGAATCTGACTGAAAAGTTAAATTTTATTGACATCTTCGGATAATATCGTAGTGAGCATGGTTCTCTGCGTAAATAAGGAGGA
>NW_016931118.1:0-1917 GCF_001483705.2 Eufriesea mexicana
ATAGCATTGCAAAGGCAATACCACGCCAATAGTATCTTTCAACCTTATTTATGCAAGAAAGTAGGCTCACCAAGACGTTAGTCGAAAATGACAATAAAATTATGTTTTCCAGCCAGATTCCACAGCATTGCGATGGCTATAGCACGCCAAAAGGATCTTTCCTCCTTACCTATGCAAGGAAGTTAGCTCACCACGATATTAGTCGAAAATGTCAGTAAAATTGTATTTTCCAGCAAGATTCTGTAGCATTGCAGTAGCATTGCAATGCCTATAGCACGCCAGCAGGATCTTTTCTCCCTATTTATTCAAGAAAGCTAGCTCACCGCGATATTAGTAGAAAATGTCAATAAAATTGAACTTTCCCGGCAGATTCCATAGCATTGCGACGGATATAGCTCGAAAGTTGAATCCTTCCTCATTATTTGTGAAAGAAAGTTTGCTCCCAACGATATTAGTCGTAAATGTCAGTAAAATTGAATTTTCCGGCCAGATTCTGCAGCATTGCGATGGCTATAGCGCGATAAAAGTATCTTTCCTCTTTACCTATGCAAGGAAGTTAGCTCACCACGATATCAGTCGAGAATTTCTGTAAAATTGAATTTTCCACCAAGTTTCTGTGGCATTGCAATGCCTGTAGCACGCCAACAGTATCTTTCCTCCTTATTTATGCAAGAAAGTTAGATCACCACGATATTAATCGAGAATGTCAAGAAAATTGAATTTTCCAGGGAGATTCCAAAGCACTGGTATTCCGCTAGCACTCCAACAGAATCTTACATTCTTATTTATGCAAGAAAGTTAGCTCACCGCGATAATAGTCGATAATTTCAATAAAATTGAACTTTCCCGCCAGATTCTACAGGATTGCGACGGATATAGCACGAAAGTTGAATCCGTCCTCATTATTTGTGAAAGAAAGATAGCTCCCAACGATATTAGTCGTAAATGACAGTAAAATTGAATTTTCCAGCCAGATTCTACAGCATTGCGATGGCTATAGCACGCTAAAAGTATCTTTCCTCTTTACCTATGCAAGGAAGTTAGCTCACCACGATATTAGTCGAGAATTTCAGTAAAATTGAATTTTCCACCAAGATTCTGTGGCATTGCAATGCCTATAGCACGCCAACAGTATCTTTCCTCCTTATTTATGCAAGAAAGTTAGCTCACCACGATATTAGTCGAAAATGTCAGTAAAGTTGAATTTTCCAGCCAGATTCCGGAGCATTGCAATGGCTATAGCACGCCAATAGAATCTTTCCTCCTTATTTATGCAAGAAAGTTAGCTCACCACGATATTTGTCGAAAATGTCAATAAAATTGAGTTTTCCTGGAAGATTCCAACGCACTGCTATTCCGCGAGCACTCCAACAGAATCTTACATCCTTACTTATCTAAGAAAGTTAGCTCGCAGCGATATTAGTCGATAATGTCAATAATATAGACTTTCCCATCCAGATTCTATAGCATTGCAATGGCAATACCACGCCAATAGTATCTTTCAACCTTATTTATGCAAGAAAGTAAGCTCACCAAGACGTTAGTCGAAAATGACAATAAAATTATGTTTTCCAGAAAGATTCTACAGCATTGCAATGGATATAGCATGCCAAAAGGATCTTTCCTCCTTACCTATGAAAGGAAATTAGCTCAACGCGATATTATTCGAAAATGTCAATAAAACTGAACTTTCCGGCCAGATTCTATAGCATTGCAAAGGATATAGCACGCCAACAGAAACTTTCCTCCTCGTTTATGCAAGAAAGTTAACTCACCACGATATTAGTCGAAGGTGTCAATAAAATTGAACTTTGCAGCCAGATTCTATAGCATTGCAATGGCTATAGCACGCCAACTGTCTCACTCCACCTTATTTATGCAAGAGAGGTTGCTCACCACGATAATAATCGAAAATGT
>NW_016931118.1:2024-2395 GCF_001483705.2 Eufriesea mexicana
CTCCACGATATTAGTCGAAAATGTCAATAATATTGAACTTTCCAGCCAGATTCTATAGCACGAAGATTGAATCCTTCCTCATTATTTGTGAAAGAAAGTTAGCTCCCCGCGATATTAGTCGAAAATGTCAATAAAATTGAATTTTCCAGCAAGATTCTACAGCATTGCGATGGCTATAGCACGCCAAAAGTATCTTTCCTCTTTACCTTTGCAAGAGAGTTAGCTCACCGCGGTATTAGTCGAAGATGTCAATAAAAAGAGTTTTTCAGGCACCTTCTAAAGCATTGCATTGGCTACAGCTCGCCAAAAGAGTCTTTCCTTCTTGTTTATGCAAGAAGGTCAGCTCACCACGATATTAGTCGAAAATGTCA
>NW_016931119.1:0-510 GCF_001483705.2 Eufriesea mexicana
ACACTAACATAACCGGACGTGTACAAACCTAACCGAAAGTTGCACAACCCAACATAACGTTGCGCGGACTCTATTGCTGGCCTACACAGGGCCGAGCAGAATTTAACAGAGCGCAGTAGAGCGCAGAAATTCACGGATAACAGTACGTGGCAC
Organism: Eufriesea mexicana; assembly: GCF_001483705.2. Classification (NCBI taxonomy): domain Eukaryota; kingdom Metazoa; phylum Arthropoda; class Insecta; order Hymenoptera; family Apidae; genus Eufriesea; species Eufriesea mexicana. The sequence continues at coordinate 154 of NW_016931119.1, forward strand.
GAAAGTCGTAGCTACCATAACCGAACGAAACTTAACTTAACCTAACCGAACGTAATGTAACTCAGCATATCGTGCGAAGAACACTATTGCTGTCCTCTCCTGAGCCATGCAGACCATATTATAACATTGAAGAGAGAAGGAAACGACAGAATAGCAGTATAAAGGACAAAAGTATCCTATATCAACCTAGCGTGGCGAGACATCTGTTGCTGGAAACCACAGATACAAGCATGGTATACTAGAGAACAGTAGAGCGCAGGAAACAGCCGCATTGCACTGTATAGCACAAAAGACAAAGATATCCGAACCATACTTCAGCTAACCTAAACTGACCAAACGTACCCGAACTAAACCTAA
>NW_016931120.1:0-512 GCF_001483705.2 Eufriesea mexicana
GACCTGACCTGACCCGACCTGACTTGACCTGACCTGGCCTGACATTGCCTGGCCTGGCCTGACATGCCGTGGCCTGACATTGCCTGGCCTGTCTTGACCTGCACTGACCTGACATGAGCTGACCTGACCTGACCTGACCTGACCTGACTTGACCTAACATAACCTAACCTAACTTAACCTAACCTACCCTAACATAACCCAACCAATCCTAACCTAACCTAACCTAACCTAACCAAACCCAACCAATCCTAACCTATCGTAATCAAACCAAACCTAAACTCACCTAACCAAAACTAACCGATTGTAATCTAACCTAACCTAACCTAACATGACATAACCTAACCTTACCTGACCTGGCCGTACCTGACATTAACTGAAATGACCTGACATGACCTGACATGCCCCGACCTGACCTGACGTCACCTGACCCGACCTGGAATAATGACGTGCCGTGACTGGAACTGACCTGTCATGACCTGACCTCATCTCACCTGACCTCACCTGACATCACC
>NW_016931121.1:0-448 GCF_001483705.2 Eufriesea mexicana
CATCCATACACACATCCATGCATGCATCCATCCATACATCCATCCACTCATACATCCATCCGTGCATACATCCATACAGATATACATCTTTACATCCATACATCCGAACATCCATACATTCGTACATCCATATATTTGTGCATCCATACATACATACATCCATAAATCCGTACGTCCAGTCATCCATAAATACATACAATCATGCATCCATACAGATATCAATACATAAATCCATACATACACCGTTACATTCATCCTTACATACATCCATACATCCACACATCCATACATCCATAAATCCATCCATCCACGCACTCATCCATCCGTACGTACATCCATACATCCATGCATACCCCCATACACTCATCCATAAATACATCCATTTATACATCCAGAAATGCATCCATACACACATCCATGCATTCATCCATCCATACATCCATCCACT
>NW_016931122.1:0-386 GCF_001483705.2 Eufriesea mexicana
GTCAGGTTGTGTTACGATACGTTCGGGTACGTTACGTTTGGCTAGGTTAGAATAGGCAACTTCGCCTTTTGTGCTGTTCACCGCTATTCGGTGGATTTTTGCGCCGTCAACTGCTCTACTATGCTCTGCTCGACTCTGGGGAGGTCAGCAATAGTGGTCGCCGAACGTTAGGTTGAGTTATGTTATGTTTGGTTATGTTACAGTCGGTTAGGTCAGGAGGGGATGGTTTTGACATTGGTTATGTTACAGTCGGTTAGGTCAGGAGGGGACGGTTTTGACTTTAGAGCTATAAACCGCGACTCGGTGGATTTCTGCGTTCTACTGTGCCCTAATGTGCTCTCCTTGTCTCGGACGGGGCCAGCAATAGTGGGCTCGGCACGTTAGGT
>NW_016931123.1:0-212 GCF_001483705.2 Eufriesea mexicana
ATGTCCGCATGAATGGATGTATGGATGGATTGAGGTACGGATGGCTGGATGTATGCATGTATGTATGTTTGTATGTATGAATGTATGGATGTAAGTATGTATGGATGTATGGATGTATGGATGTATGGATGTACGTATGGATTTACGAACGTAAGGATGTATTGGTGTATGGATGTATGGATGGATGGATGGATGTATGGATGTACGGATGT
>NW_016931124.1:0-3042 GCF_001483705.2 Eufriesea mexicana
TGGAACTGGCGTGGACCTTAAATCATCGGTAATCAAATTAATCCTGCGGCTACAGTATTGTGGCGATGGCTGTATATAGTACCAAGTTGTGAGTTTTAAGTATCCCGAGCTATAACGGATCCCTCTTCTGTCATCCTGGAATTGCTATACAATCTATGTCTTCGCTGAACGGGTTAATCCAACGACCACATTGCGACGATAATGGATGTAACAACCACCGTCCTGGGCAATGTAAGTATCTCCATTCATAGCCGTGCAACACAATTGTTATTATAGACATGCTTTGGAATATTCATCACCAGTGATCAAATTAAAGCAACAGCTATACTTCTGCGATGATGCGTTTACTCAGTACTCTTCCGTCAACTGTTGTTGTTGCGAGCGAAAATGGGTATGTCCATTGTCATTCTAGAATTTCAGCGGGATATATATCATCATTGAACATATAAATCCAGCGGCTACAGTGCCTTGTTGATTAATGTACAAAGAACCGCACTGTCAGTAGCAAATTTCTGAAGCCATGACCGTCCTATACGTAGTTTACTGTAGAGTTGCTGTAGATTTTAAATCACCAGTGGAGAAAAAGATCTGCTACTCTGATGGTGACTGTACTCATTCCGGCTGTGTCAAACGTTAAAACTGTACTCATTCCGGCTGTGTCAAACGTTAAGGCCTGGAGAATTAATTGATAAGTAACTTGTCGTTCTAGAAATGTTACAGCATCTAAGTCATATTTGATGAAGTTTATCCAACGGCTGCAGAAGTAATTTGTCGTTCTAGAAATGTTACAGCATCTAAGTCATATTTGATGAAGTTTATCCAACGGCTGCAGTGCTCTGCTATGGGATGAAGTAGGTAACGCAATTTCAATTGTAAACATCTCTAGCCATATCTGTGCTACACGTTGACCCTTCCAGAATTCCTTTGGAATTCACATCAACATTGAAGAAAGCGTTCCAACTGCTACTGTGCCGCGATGATGGCTGTGCTCAGTACTGTGTTGTCAATTGTTTATATCTCAAGGTTTAATGGATTTGTCGTTTGACATTCTGTAACTGGTAAAAAACCTTAATCATCGGTGAAGGCACTAATCAAGCGGCTGCGAAGCTCTGTTGGTGGAGGCACTAAGCGCCGTTATATCAATTGCTAATATCTCTATCCATAAGCGCACTACACATTGATAACTGCAGAAAAGCAGTGGAACTTAAATAATCAACGATCAAGATAATACAACGTATAAAGTTCTGCCATGATGGCTGTACTCAGTACTGTGTTGTCAATTGTTTATACCTCAAGGGTTAATGGATATGTCGTTTGTCATTATGTAATTGATATAAAACCTTAATCATCGGAGAAGACATTAATGAAGCGGCTGCGAAGCTCTGATGGTGGAGGCACTAAGTGCCATCATATCAACTGCAAATACCTCTAGCCATAAGCGTACTACACGTTGATAGTTACAGAAAGGCAGTGGAACTTAAATCACCAATGGACATGTAAATCCAATATCTACATTAATTTGACGATGGTTGAAGTCAGTACTGTGTTGTACAATGTAAATGTTTCCATCGATAATGGATTTGTACGTCATCATTCTGTGACTGATGTAGTATCCAAACCACTATTGAACAGAAAAATCCAATGGTTGCAGTGCTCTTTTGGAGTGTGTACTAGGTACCGCAGCCCAGTAGTCGAGGTTTCCAGCCATATCCGTACTATGCATTGACCATTCTAGAATTTCTGTAGAACCTACATCATCAGTGAACAATTTATTCCTACGCCTTCGCAACTGTAGTAATGGTTGTACTCAGTCCGCCTATGTCAGTTGTTAATGCCTGGCGATGTAGTTGGTCTGCGATTAGTAACTATACAGATACTATAAAGTCTAACTACTCCGTAGATAGGCGGCTCTGACCGTGCATGTGCCAGGTACAGCACGGCCAATTGCAAACATATATAGTCGTGAGCGACATATACATTGACTATTCTAACACTGGTGCGGGGTTTAAATCCTCACTGAACTGTTGAGACGAACGGCTACAGTGCTTTGCTGCTGGATGTACAAGTTGCAGTGGTACCTGTTGTAAGGAACTCTAGCCACAGCCGTACTATATAATTATTATACTAGAATTGCTGTGGCATTGAAATCTGGAGGGGGCAAATTACTATAACAGCTACAGTACTGCGATTATTGCTGTATTCAGTATTGTTGTGCCAAATGTTACTATCTCGTGCGATAATGCACCAGTCTGTCTTCATTCTAGAATTTCTACCGAATTTATGTCATCGGTGAACAGCTTAATCCAACGGCTGTAATGCTATATTGGTGTATGTACCAAGTACCGCATTCTCAACAGTAAACACTTTTAACGATAATTGTTCTGTACATTGTTCATTCTAGAATGTCCGTGGTGTTAAAGGTATCCAATGAACAAATGTACCCAACACCTAAGGTACAGCCATGATGGTGGTACACAGTACAATCTCGTCAAGTGCAAATGTCTTGAGCGGTAAAGCTTCTGCCCTTTGCCATTCAAGGATTGCTATAGATTTTATATCAGCAGAGAAAATATTAACACAACTGTTAAAATGCCTTGTTGATGCCCATGCTATGCACTGTATTGACATAGGTCAATATCTCCAGCAACAATTGCTCTATACATTGATCATTCTACAATTGCTGAAGAACTTATTTGAATAGCGAGCGGATTAATACAATGGCTATAGTAGAGTGTAGATGGCTACAATCAGTGCTGTGTTGCCATTTGACAAATCCACCACCGATATTCTTACTTCCATTTATAATTCTAGAATTGTTGTGGAGCCCACAACAACAGTGAACATATTAATTTTTCCGCTAAAGTGTTCTCTTCGTGGCTGTACCCCGTACCGCAGTGTTAGTTGCAAATATCTCTAGCCATTACTCTTGCGTATAATGATTACCCTAGAAATGAGGGGCAGTACATGTCACCATTGGAAGAAACTAAACCAGCGGCTACATTTCTGTTGTGATTGTTGTTCTCAGTACTGTGTGTCAATAGT
>NW_016931124.1:3482-5988 GCF_001483705.2 Eufriesea mexicana
ATGTCAAATGTTGATACACCGAGCTACAGCGGATATGACATTTGCAATCTAGAATTGCTATAGAATGTAAATCATCATTAAACTGGATAATCCAACGACTACTGTGCTCTATTAAATGGATGCACTAAGTACCGAGGTGCCAATTGTAAATATCTTTATCTATAACCGTACAGTAAATTGTATATTCTGGAACTGGCGTGGACCTTAAATCATCGGTAATCAAATTAATCCTGCGGCTACAGTATTGTGGTGATGGCTGTATATTGTACCAAGTTGTCAGTTTTAGGTATCCCGAGCTATAACGGATCCCTCTTCTGCCATCCTGGAATTGCTATACAATCTATGTCTTCGCTGAACGGGTTAATCCAACGACCACATTGCGACGAAAATGGATGTGACAACCACCGTCCTGGGCAATGTAAGTATCTCCATTCATAGCCGTGCAACACAATTGTTATTATAGACATGCTTTGGAATATTCATCACCAGTGATCAAATTAAAGCAACAGCTATACTTCTGCAATGATGCGTTTACTCAGTACTCTTCCGTCAACTGTTGTTGTTGCGAGCGAAAATGGGTATGTCCATTGTCATTCTTGAATTGCAGCGGGATACATATCATCATTGAACATATAAATCCAGCGGCTACAGTGCCTTGTTGATTAATGTACAAAGAACCGCACTGTCAGTAGTAGTTTACTGTAGAGTTGCTGTAGATTTTAAATCATCAGTGGAGAAAAAGATCTGCTACTCTGATGGTGACTGTACTCATTCCGGCTGTGTCAAACGTTAAGGCCTGGAGAATTAATTGATAAGTAATTTGTCGTTCTAGAAATGTTACAGCATCTAAGTCATATTTGATGAAGTTTATCCAACGGCTGCAGTGCTCTGCTATGGGATGAAGTAGGTAACGCAATTTCAATTGTAAACATCTCTGGCCATATCTGTGCTACACGTTGACCCTTCCAGAATTCCTTCGGAATTCACATCAACAGTGAAGAAAGCGTTCCAACTGCTACTGTGCCGCGATGATGGCTGTGCTCAGTACTGTATTGTCAATTGTTTATATCTCAAGGTTTAATGGATTTGTCGTTTGACATTCTGTAACTGGTAAAAAACCTTAATCATCGGTGAAGGCATTAATCAAGCGGCTGCGAAGCTCTGTTGGTGGAGGCACTAAGCGCCGTTATATCAATTGCTAATATCTCTATCCATAAGCGCACTACACATTGATAACTGCAGAAGAGCAGTGGAACTTAAATAATCAACGATCAAGATAATCCAACGAATAAAGTTCTGCCATGATGGCTGTGCTCAGTACTGTGTTGTCAATTGTTTGTATCTCAAGGGTTAATGGATATGTCGTTTGTCATTATGTAATTGATATAAAACCTTAATCATCGGAGAAGACATTAATGAAGCGTCTGCGAAGCTCTGATGGTGGAGGCACTAAGTGCCATCATATCAACTGCAAGTACCTCTAGCCATAAGCGTACTACACGTTGATAGTTACAGAAAGGCAGTGGAACTTAAATCACCAATGGACATGTAAATCCAATATCTACATTAATTTGATGATGGTTGAAGTCAGTACTGTGTTGTACAATGTAAATGTTTCCATCGATAATGGATTTGTACGTCATCATTCTGTGACTGATGTAGTATCCAAACCACTATTGAACAGAAAAATCCAATGGTTGCAGTGCTCTTTTGGAGTGTGTACTAGGTACCGCAGCCCAGTAGTCGAGGTTTCCAGCCATATCCGTACTATGCATTGACCATTCTAGAATTTCTGTAGAACCTACATCATCAGTGAACAATTTATTCCTACGCCTTCGCAACTGTAGTAATGGTTGTACTCAGTCCGCCTATGTCAGTTGTTAATGCCTGGCGATGTAGTTGGTCTGCGATTAGTAACTATACAGATACTATAAAGTCTAACTACTCCGTAGATAGGCGGCTCTGACCGTGCATGTGCCAGCACGGCCAATTGCAAACATATATAGTCGTGAGCGACATATACATTGTTTATTCTAACACTGGTGCGGGGTTTAAATCCTCACTGAACTGTTGAGACGAACGGCTACAGTGCTTTGCTGCTGGATGTACAAGTTGCAGTGGTACCTGTTGTAAGGAACTCTAGCCACAGCCGTACTATATAATTATTATACTAGAATTGCTGTGGCATTGAAATCTGGAGGGGGCAAATTACTATAACAGCTACAGTACTGCGATTATTGCTGTATTCAGTATTGTTGTGCCAAATGTTACTATCTCGTGCGATAATGCACCAGTCTGTCTTCATTCTAGAATTTCTACCGAATTTATGTCATCGGTGAACAGCTTAATCCAACGGCTGAAATACCATATTGGTGTATGTACCAAGTACCGCATTCTCAACAGTAAATATTTTTAACGATAATTGTTCTGTACATTGTTCATCCTAGAATGTCCGTGGTGTTAAAGGTATCCAATGAACAAATGTACCCAACACCTAAGGTACAGC
>NW_016931125.1:0-727 GCF_001483705.2 Eufriesea mexicana
ACCTAGATCGCTATCGCTGGCCCTCTGAGCGGAATGAAGAATGTACTAGAGCACAGTTGTGCGCAGAAGACCACAGCATTGGAGCTCACGGCACAAAGGTCGAAGATATACTAACCCAACCAGACCGAACCTAGCCTAGACGAGCGAAGCATAGCTCAAAGCAACGTAACGCGACCGCTGCTTCTGGCCTCCGAAGAGCCAAACAGGATGTTGTAGAGCAACGTAGATCACAGATGTCTATCGAAGAGTAGTGTATTGAAAGAAAGTCAGGGTTACCCTGACCAAACTTAAACTAACCTAGCCTAACCTACCATAAACAAACGTAACGTAACGTAACCCAACGTGCAACGGCCTCTCTTTCTCGAACCCAGAGACGATCAGAGTACAGTAGAGCAATGTAGTGCGAAGAAATTCACCAAATAGCAATGTACAGCACACAAGTCGAAGAAATCCTGACCGAACCCTCCGAACCTAAACTAACGAAATGTAACCCAACTCAACGCAACGTGCCGCGACCACTATTACTGCCCCCCCCCCTCCACCCAGAGCCAAAAAGATCATATTATGGCACTCCAGAGCGCGGAAACCCACCGAAAAGCGGTGTGCAGCAGGAAAGTCGATGATAACCAGACCGAGCTTGACACATGATAACCTAACCAAACGTAACGTAACCCAGCCTAACGTGCCGAGACCGCTATTTCTTTCCACACCAGAGCCAAGCAGAGTG
>NW_016931126.1:0-406 GCF_001483705.2 Eufriesea mexicana
AGATTCTATAGCATTGCAATGGCTATAGCATGCCAATAGAATCTTTCCTTCTTATTTATGCAAAAAAACTAGCTCTCCACGGTATTTGTCGAAAATGTCAATGAAATTGAATTTTCCATTCAGATTCAAGAGTACTGAAATGGCTATAGCGTGCCCATAGTATCATTCCTCCTAATTTATGCAACAAAATTAGGTCTCCACGGTATTTGTCGAAAATGTCAATAAAATTAAATTTTCCAGTCAAATTCTATGGCATTTCAATGGCTATAGCATGCCAATAGCATCTTTCCTACTTATTTATGCAACAAAATTAGCTCTCCACGATATTAGCCGAAAATGTACATAAATTTGAATTTTCCAGTCAGATTCTATAGCACTGCAATGGCTATAGCATGCCAATAGAATC
>NW_016931126.1:468-671 GCF_001483705.2 Eufriesea mexicana
AAATGTCCATAAAATTGAATTTTCCAGTCAAATTCTATAGCATTCCAATGGCTATAGCATGCTAATAGAATCTTTCCTTCTTATTTATGCAACAAAATTAGCTCTCCACGATATTAGCCGAAAATGTACATAAATTTGTATTTTCCAGCCAGATTCTGTAGCATTGCAAGGGTTATAGCATGCCAATAGAACCTTTCCTCCTT
>NW_016931127.1:0-3793 GCF_001483705.2 Eufriesea mexicana
GCGGATGGGGACGTCGGGCGCGAAACCGACGAAGCGGGGTTAGGGGCAGAGCGGATAAGGGCGGCGAAGACGCGCGCGTCCGACGTCTCCATGCCGCGGGTGAGGTAGCCACATTCGCGTAGTGCAGTCAACTGGTGGTCTGCTGAAATCGCGCAGCTCCGGGACATCTGCTTGCTCGCCCGTCGCCAGTACAACCAGGCGCGTCGTCGACGACGCGCGGTCTCCGCCGAGGAAATGGCGAGCCACTATCGCGAGTACCGGTCCGCGGTAGGCGATCTCCGGAGGGAGATTCGCAGAGCCAAATCTCGGCAATGGGAAAAACTCCTCGCGACGTTCGAAAGCGATCCGTGGGGACGCCTCTATAAATTAGTAACGGGAAGATAAGGGCATGGGCGACCCCCGTGACCGAGCTTATGTACCACGAACTCCTGCGTCGGATGATCGACACCCTCTTCCCTGTGGTGGCGGTGGATCGGGTTCAACCCGCTGCAGTGCGGTCGGAACTGGTCGGGTGGTCCGACGAGCTGGGGGTCTCGCGCGAGAAATTGTGCCGTGCGGTCGTTAGGATGGAGGCGAGGAGCACCGCCCCCGGACCGGACGGCATCCCAGGCCGAGCCTTTGCACTGGCTCTGGAGGCGTGGTGTGACAGTGGGCGACGGCTGTTCGACAGCTGCGACAGGAACGGTCGCTTCCCGGCATGTTGGATGCGAGCGAGTGTCGGCGATCATTTGGCCGAGTGCTCGATCGAGTGTCCCGGACGATACTCGACCGTCGTGCGAGCGACGAACTGCGGGGTTCCACAGTGATCGGTACTCGGGCCGATCATCTGGGACCTCGCGTACGACGCCGTGTTGCGCACTCCCCTCCCCCTAGGCCTGAGCCTGAGCTGCTACGCGGAAGACACGCTGGTGAAGGCGGCCGGGTCGAGTTGGGAGGAGGCCACGTTGCCTGCAGAAAAGCGGCGTGGCTCTCGTCGCGAATAATATCCAGCGGCCGGGCTAAGTATCTCCCCCGAGAAGACCGAGGCAATGAGGTTTTGCCATCGGCTCCACGGGAAACCGCCCAAGTCTCAGATGCGCTGGGGGAACGTCGTGGCCGTGGTACGGGACCGGATGAAATTCCTCGGTCTCGTCCTCCATAGCCACTGTAGGTTCGGCGAGCATTTTCTCGCGCTGGAAACGCGCCTGGAACGTATGCCTTAGGCGCTCTGTCGCCTGCTACCCAACCTGGGTGGAACAGATGGGAAGGAGCTCTGCCTCTACATGGGAGTCGTTCGCTCGTCGGCACTTTACGGGGCTCAGATCTGGGCGAACGACCTGGACGATAGTCCACGCAGTCTGGTGATTCTCCGGCGTATCGCTCGCAGGTTGGCTATCAGGGTCGTGCGCGGTTACCGCGCGATATCCCACGAGGCGGCGATGGTCCTGGCGGGTGTTCCGCCGTTCGAACTGCAAGCGGTGGGGAAGGCCAGTATCTACGGACTACTACACGCTGGCGGCGGCGGTGCTCCTGAAGGAGGGGCCGTTCCTTTGAGGCGAAGGTTCCGACAGTCCGTGATGGCAGTCTGGCGAGCTCGGCTATGGAAGACAAGCAGCCGGCGGCACCGGACGATAGAGGCCCTGCAGCCCGTGCTGGATGCTTTGGGGCGCAGCGGAAGCCGGCACACTTTCCGCCTGACACAGGTGCTAACCGGGCACTGGTGCTTCGGGGAGTACCTGTGTCGTGTCGGGCGGGAACGTGAGACGCGTTTTCATCACTAGGGAAGGGCGGGACTCGGCGCAACACACGCCGGAAGAATGTCCGGCGTCGGCACGCGAGCGCCGGGTTCTTTGTTGCGTGGTGGGTCGGGGCATTTCACTCACCGTCGTCGCGGCGCGGATGACGGAGGACTTTGGTGCGTGGCGTGCGGTGGCCCCCTTCTGCGAGGCGGTTATGTCACAGAAGGAGGCCGCGGAGAGAGCCCGCGAGCGTAGCGCTTGCTCCTCGTGCGCAGAGCTGCCGAGGCTGCAAGCGTGGCGCCGCTTAGCGGCGCGCGCACTGCCGGATGCGTTAACGCGTTAGAACTCCGCCTACGCCAGGGACCATGTACCTACGGCCGGGGAGGCCGCCTCTCTCTGCTTTTGTAACCTAGGTCAGGGTGACCACGGGCTGGCGTGTAGGGCCCCGTCAACCGTGGTCCGGCGCGCTTCATCGCGTGATTGTCGCGCGGCGTCCACAGGGTATGCGTGCGCTGCGGAGCGGTGGTATGCGTGTTGCGTGTGCCTGTAATCGGCCCGTCTCGCGCGCGTGGACATGACCGTTTCGGATGGAATTTCACGTCGCGTTGCGGGGGCGCCCAGGCAATAGCGTCGCCGCGAAGTTCAGGGCGCACCGAAATGCGAAGGGCTGGCCATCGTGGGGTTTTGGTGGGTAAAATGCCGCATAACCCCACCCCCTCCCCGAAGGTGTCCGGGTATCTTTGGAAGATTTCCCCACGTGAAGGAAAAGAAAGACAGGGTAGCTTTGACTTTCGTGCTATACAATGCTATTGAGTGCATCTCTGCGCCCTACTCTGACCTGATATCCCGTTCTTTGATCTGAGAAAGCTTGAAATGGTGGCCGCGGCGCGTTAGGATGCGCTAGGTTATGCTCGGTTATGTTAGATTTGTTTTGATTGTGTTAGGACATCTTTGAGTTTCGTGCAATAAACTTCTGCTGTATGGAACTCTGCGCTCTACTCTCCTCTAATACACCCTGCTGGAACGTGGAGAGTACAGCAATTGCGGGCTAGGCACGTTAGGTTTGGATTGGATACGTTTGACTATGTCAGCTTAGGTCGGATTCTGTTACGGTACCTCCTACATTTTGCTTCACACTGCTGTTAGAGCGATTTCAGCGTTCCATATTTCTCTGCTATACTCTGCTTAGCTCTCGCGCGGCCAGCAATAGCTTTCGTTGCACGTCAGGTTGTGTTACATTACGTATGCTTATGTTACGTTTGGTTAGGCTAGGAGAGGATAGCTTTGATTTTTGTGCAGTGCACTGCTACTCGTTGGATTTCTGCGCTCTACTCTGCTCTAATATGCACTGATTGGCGTTGGAGAGGCAAGCAATTGTGGTCTCGGCGCGTTAGTTTTTAGTTAAGCTACGTTCGGAGATGTTACGTTTGACTATGTCAGGATAGTGTAACTTCGACTATTGTGCTATGCACTGCGATTCCATGGACATCTGCGCTCTACTCTCCTCCACTATGTTCGTTTGGCTCTGAGGGGTGCAGGAATGGTGGTCTCGGCACGGTAGGAAGGGTTAAGCTACGTTTTCTTACGTTACGTTCGTTTAGGTTAGGTTACGCTGTGTTTGGTTAGGATAGCTCTGTCTTCTCTGGCTTCACACTGCAATTCTATGGATTTCGGCCGTATTTTGTGCGCTATTACACTCTGCATGTCTATGTGGACGCCTGGAATATTGCTCTTGGCACGTTAATTTGAGTTATGTTACTTTGGCTTAGGTTAGGATTAGTTAGATATGGTTAGGATAGTATCGGCCTTTGTGCTATAAACTGCTATTCGGGGGATTTCTGCGCCCTCCGTTGCTCTGCTATAGTCCGCTCGGCTGTGGGGTGACCAGCAATAGCGGTCGTGGCACGACATGTTGAGTTAGTTTACGTTTGGTTATTTTAGGTAAGGTTACGATTGGTTAGGATGGGCCTGACATTTGTGTTACACACTGATATACGGTGTATTTCTACGATCTACTATGCTGTAGCATGTTCTTCATATCTCTGTGGGAGACAGCAATTGCCCTGTCTGCGCGA
>NW_016931128.1:0-1806 GCF_001483705.2 Eufriesea mexicana
GTTTATAATAGCTTTGACTCTTGTCCCACGCATTGCTATTCTGTGGACTTTTGCGCTGTTCTGCGTGCTATCGCTGTCTGCTTGTCTCTGTGGACGCCACGAATAGCACTCTCGCCGCGTTAGTTTGAATTATGTTACGTTTGGTTAGGTCAGCCTTTGCTACGCTTGGTTAGGATGGTTATGTCTTTTGCGCTATACACAGCTATTCGGACAATTTCAGCGTTCCAGATTGCTCCGCCATAATCTGCTTAGCTCTCGCGAGGTCAGCAGCAGCGGTCTCGGCGCGTCAGGTTAAGCTACATTACGTCTGCTGATGTTACGTTTGGTTAGGTTATGACAGGGTACTTCCGGCTTTTGTGCTATACATTGCTATTCGGTGGAATTCTGCGCTCTACGGTACTCTAATATGCTCTGCTTGACGCTGCGGAGGTCAGCAATACCTCGGCACGTTAGTCCGAGTTCTGCTACGTTCGGTTATGTCAGGTTGTGTCCGGTTCGGTTGGGATACCTTCGACATTGTGCTTTACACTTCAGTGCGACGGATGCCTGCGCTCCACTGTGCTCTACCCTAATCAGCGTGGCCTCGTGGAAGCCAGCAATAGTGGTCGCGGCACGTTATGCTGAGTATGCTGCGTCAGGTTAGGATTTGTTAGTTTGATTTAGAATTGCGTATCTTCCTCCTTCCTGCTGTACACTGCGTTTCTATGGATTTCTGCGCTCTACTCTCTTCTAATATATTCTGCTAGGCTCTGGGGAGGTCAGCAATAGTGTTCGAGGCACTTTATCTTCAGTTATGTTACGTTTGGTTATGTTAGGATTTGTTAGGTCAGGAAACTGTGGCTTTATCTTTTGGCTGCACACTGCTATTCGGTGTATTTCTGCGCTGTACTGTGCTGCAGTATGTCCAGCTTGGATCTGGGAACAGCTGCAATAGCGGCCTCGGCACGATAGGTTGAGTTACGCTGTTTGGTTATGTACAGGCCGTTTGAGTTAGGTTTGGGTAGCTTAGACTATTTTGATGAACACGGCGAATCTATGGATTTCTGCGTTCTACTCACCGCTAATGTGTTTTACTTGGCTCTGGTGTGGCCAGCAAAAGAGGCCGCGGCACGTTATTTTGTGTGTCGTTACGCTCGGTTAGTTTGGGTTAGGCAACGTTTGGTCAGGGGAGCTTTAACTTTTGCGCCGTTCGCAGCATTTTGGTGGATTTCTGCGATCTACCGTGCTTTGGTATGTCCTCCTTGAAATAGTGTGCCCTTCTTGGCTCTGGGGCGGGCAGCAATTGCGGCCTCGGCGCCTGAAGTAAAGTCAGGCTATATCTGGTTCCTCCTGATGGTTTTGTTAGGCTCGGATAGCTTTTCCCTTTCTCATATGCACTGCGATTATATGGATTTCGGCGGTCTACTCTACACAATCGTGCTCCGCCTGACTCTGTGGAGGCCAGCAACCATGGTAGCGGCACGTCAGGTTGTGGTAAGTGGCCTTCGGCTAGGTAGGTTTAGAGCAGGTTAGGCTAGGGTTCCTTCCTCTTTTGTTCTACACACAGCAGTGCGGCGGATCTCTGCGCTCCACTATGCTTTAGTGTAGACAGCTTGGCTCTGCGGTGGTCAGCGGTACTGGTCTCGGCATGTTAGTCTGAGGTAGGTTGCGTTTGGCTATTATACGCTTAGTTAGGTTAGAATAGGGTTGCTTCGACTTAGCAGCTATTCGGTGGATATCTGCGCTCGACTACATTCTGGTGTTCACTGTTTGGCCCTTGAGAGGACAGCAATAGGGTCTCGGCTCGTTAGGTTGGGTTTGGATATG
>NW_016931129.1:0-916 GCF_001483705.2 Eufriesea mexicana
GTGTTAAGCTACGATTCGTTACGTTACGTTAGTTTGGGCCATGGTTAGATAGATCTGACTTTCCTGGTATACGCTGATGTTAGGTGGATTTCTTGGCTCTACTGTGCTCTACTGTATCCTGCTTGGCCATGGGGAGTCCTGCAATATTGGTAGCAGCACGTTACGTTTGGTTAGGCTATGTTTGGTTAGGTTCTATTGTTCGGGTAATGTTTGGGCAGCTTTCACTTCTCGGATATGCACTGCTATACTATGGATATCTACATTCCACTATTCAGATATATTTTCTGCATGGCTCTAGGTAGGCCAGCAATCGTGATCGCAGCACGTTATTTTGTGTTAGGTTACGTTTGGTTATGTAACGAAGGGCTAGGTTGGCAGGAGATAGCTTTGACTATTGTGCTATACACTGCTGCCCGGTATATTTCTGTCATCCCCATAGATCATCTATACTATGATCGATGGCAGGGAGGCTAGAAATAGCGGTCTTGGCACGATATTTTAGCAATGAAGATCCTCTATACTATGATCGATGGCAGGGAGGCTAGAAATAGCGGTCTTGGCACGATATTTTAGCAATGTAGATCGCTGAAATCCAACGAGCATAGAAGTCTATGCAATCCTGTCCTGACCTAACCAAACGTGACATAACCAAACGTAACCTAACTCAACCTCACGTGCCGAGACCACTAGTGCTGCCCTTACCGGTAGCAAGTGGAACATACTAGCCCATAGTAAAGAACATAAATCCACCGAATTGAAGTGCATAGCACAAAAGTGAGAGCTATTCAAACCAAACTTAGCCTAACCAAGCGAGGCCAAACGCAACCTAACTGAACCTATCGTGCCTCCGCCCTTATTTCTGGCCTCCCCAGAGAAAAGTACGGCGTATCAGGGCAGAGTAGAGCGGAGAAATCCG
>NW_016931130.1:0-636 GCF_001483705.2 Eufriesea mexicana
GCGCGTTTGCTTGAGTCATGTCACGTTCATATCGGTAAGGGTTGGTTAAGTGTGGTTAGAATGTCTTAGACTTTTGTGCTATACACTGCTACTCGGTGGTTCCCTGTGCTGTACTGTGATCTACTACACTGTGCTCGGCTCTGGGGAAGCGAGCAATAGTGGTCGCGGCCCCTTAGGCTTAGTTAGATTATGTTTGGCTATTTTACGCTAGTTTGGGTTAACTCCTGGTTGCTTTGACTTTGGTGGTATGGACTGTTGTTCTGCGGACGTCTGCGCCGTACTGTGCGCTAATATGATCCACTTGGCACCGGCGAGATAGGCAATAGTGGCTTCGGCACGTATGTTTGGTTACGCTGAGTTTGGTTAGGTCACGTTTTGTTAGGTTAGGACATGTTAGCTTTGACTTTTGCGCTATACAGTACAATTCGGTGGACTTCTGCGCTCTACTGCGAATAAGTATTCCCAGCTTTGATCTGCGCATGCAAAATAGTGGCCGCTGCGAGTTATGTTGTGTTAGGTTACGTTTGGATAGGTTAGATTTGTTTGGGTTCGGTTAGGGTATCTTTTACTTTCGTGCTATACACTGCCATCATATGTACCTCTGCGCTCTCCTCTCCTCTAATATGCTCTGCATGG
>NW_016931131.1:0-215 GCF_001483705.2 Eufriesea mexicana
ATGCATGGATGTCAGCTCACCACGATATTAGTCGAAAATGTCAATAAAATTGAATTTTCCACACCGATGCTATAGAATTGCAGTGGCTACAGCTGGCGAATAGAATCTTTCCGCCTTATTTATGCAAGGACGTCAGAGCACGACGCTATTAATCGAAAATTTCAATAAAATTACATTTTCCAGCCAGATTCTGAAGCATTGCAATGGCTATATCT
>NW_016931132.1:0-1203 GCF_001483705.2 Eufriesea mexicana
TGGATGGATGTATGGATGTATGTATGGATGTATGGAAGGGTGTATGTATGGTTGTATGGATGTTTGGATGGATGGATTTATGGAAGTGTGGATGTATGAACGTGTGGATGGATGAATGTATGGATGGATAGATGTACGGATCGATGGATGTATGTATGGGTGCTGGTATGGATGGATGGATGTATGGTTCGATGAATGTATGGATGGGTATATGTATGGATGGTTGGATGTATGGAAAAATGGATGTAAGGATGGATGTATGTATGGATGAATGGTTTTGTGGATGGATGGATGTATGGATGGATTGAGGTATGGATCGACGGATTTACGTATGGAAGGATGTATGTATGTATATATGTATGGATGTGAGGGTGGATGGATGTATCGATGGAAGGAAGTACGGATGATAGGATTTATGTATGTGTAGATGGATGGATGTGTGGCTGGATGCATGGATGGATGAAGGGATACATGGATGGATGGAAGGGCGCATGGATGGATGGAAGTATGGTTGGATGTATGTGTCGATGCATAGATATATGGATGGATGGATGTATTGGTGTATGGGTGTGTGTACGTATGTATTTGCGAATGTGTGTATGGTCGGATGTATGGATGTATGGATGTATATATGTATGGATGAATGGATGTATATATGTATGGATGTATGTATGGATGGATGTATGAGTGGATGGATGTATGGATGGATGGATTTACGGATGTGTGGATGTCCGAATGTATGGATGTATGTATGTATGGATGGAACTACGTATGGATGTATGGATGGATGGATGTGTGAATGGACGAATTTACGGATGTATGCATGTATGGATGGATGAATGAATGGATGTACATGGATGGACGGATATCTGAATGGATGGATGTATGGATGTATGGACGTATGGATGTTTGTATGCAAGAATGTATGAATGTACGGATGTATGGATGTATGGATGGATTGCTGTACGGTCGAATGTATGTATGGATGTATATATGTACGTATGTATGGATGGGTGGATGTATGGTTGTATGGATTTATTGATGTGTGGATGGATGTATGTACGTGTGGATGTATGTATGGATGTACGTATGGATGTATGCATGGATGTATGTATGGATGTATTTACGGATGCATCTATTGTAGTATGTACATATGAGTGAATGGGTGTATGCATGGATGTATGGATGGACGTATGGATGGAT
>NW_016931133.1:0-1287 GCF_001483705.2 Eufriesea mexicana
CCATACATTCCACATCTCTTCATTTACCATTAACTTTCTTCCCACTATTACTTCCTCTTCTATGACCTTCTCGTCCGTTTTCCACTGTTCATTCATTCCCGTTAATATACCCCCATCGCTTTTCCTTTTCTTTTATTCTTTCTCGCTCCCTGGTGTCTGTCCATATGTATCCCTTCGGTAATTTGCCTCCAACTCTTTCTCCCCTCTATTCCAACTCTTCTCCTCCACCCATGTTTCCATTATTCCCCCAAAGTCAAAACCCTGTACATAGATACTTGGAAAAATCCCTGAACTTTCGCCTTTACCTTCACAACTTAATCCATTAGAACGGCGGTGAGGCGCGTCTATCCTCCGGGTAGGCAGTTGCAATATAAAATATAATGTAAACCGTTAAGTCCGTTAAAGGTACAAATATTAGAGTAAAATCACGTTATGAACACGTTCTCCGGGACGGAACACTAACCTTTCCATTGGAATCCGTCTTTACGAGTCTACCCTTATTTACCCTGGTCATTTCAGTCGGTTCTTTAGATAACTTACTGGTTTCCCTTCTTACCGACCTAACCGCCATATTGTCCTTATCCCTATTTAATCTTCAATTTTTAAAACCCTATTTAATTTGCACCCTTTTCTTTATGAATATCACCCTTTTCTCATTTAGACTTATATCCCGCCTTCAGTTTGATACTCTATTCCCTTTTACACCTAATCAACATTCATCAAACACTGTTCCTACCTTCTCATTTCGCTTTTTATTTCACACCACTCTCGCAAACGCCACACTCGCTACCATACCCCTAACCAAGTCTTCGTGCAATCTTTTATGTTAAATTCTTTGTAAAATTCTTCTAGCCCTATGTGACTTCAGCAGTTATTTCTTTGTTTGCCTGTTTCCAGGCCTCTTATAACTATGTTTTTCCGTCTTTCACTCCTTTCCTGTGTTTCCAGTAATTTAACTAGTCTATTCATTTTTTCCACGTTTACCTCTTCTAGCTACTTTGATTCCAACTTCTCGAGCTTTTGCCTTATCTCTTTCAACTTATTTTCTACCATTTCTTCTTCTAGAGAGCTTTCTTCTCCCCTTACTCTCGCCCTCTTGATCAAGTCGTCTACCTTATTCTCTACGGTTACCACTCTTTGTAGGATTTCTCTCATCTCCCCATCCCATCTTCTCTCTCTCTCCTTCCACTCTTTCATTAATTCCATTTTTGTATTTTGAGTCTTCGTCCTCATTTCCCTCATTTCTACTCTCATTTCTTTCATCTTACCTAATAGTAGCCTGCTTTC
>NW_016931134.1:0-17695 GCF_001483705.2 Eufriesea mexicana
AGGTTCTCGAGCAATAATGTATCTGCCATTTGTCATGCTAGATTTGCTATGGAATATAAGTCACCAACGAATCAATTAATCCAGCGAATGCGGTGCAGTGACGACGGATGTACTCAGTACACTGTGCTCAATTGCTTATATCTCGAGGGATAGTCTATACGCCATTTTTCGCTCTTGAACGAGTGTGGAATATAAGTCATCAGTGAACAGATTAATCCAACAGCTGTACTACTGTGATGACCGCTGCACTCAGTACTCTTGTTTCAATTGCTAATACCCCGAGATATGACGGATCTGCCCTTTGTGACTCTAGAACTGCCTTAGTATCTAAATCATCACTTAACAGGTCAATCCATCGGCTGCAGTACTTTATTGGTGCATGTACCATCTACCCTACATTGTATTGTCAATATCCCTAGCCATATCTGATTTACACATTGGTTGTTCTAGAACTGCTGCGGAATTTATGTCATGTGCGGGCCGGTTATTCCAACGGCAGCAGTAATATTATGATGGCTGTCCTCAGTGCTGTTGTGTCAATTGCAAATCCCTCGAGGTATAACGGATCTGTCTCTTGTCGTTGTAGAACTGCCAGAGAATCTAGATCATTATTGAACAGACAAATCTAACGGCTCGGTTGCTCTATTGGTGATTGTACTCACTAGCGTCATGCGCATTGTATATATCTCCAACAGTACCCGATGTAGGCATTGATTATTCAGAGACTACTGTGGAACATATATCGTAAGTGGACGGAATAATGAAACGGCTGCAGTGACCTCTTAGTGGGAGTACCAGCTGCCGAACTGGGAATTCTAAATATCTGCATACACAACTGATGTATACATATATAAGTCATACTGGAAATACTGAGAAATTTATATCATCTCTGAGCCTATTATTCCAACGGCTGCAGTAATGGAATGATGGCTGCACTCAATACTGTTCTAATAATTGCAAATATATCGTGCTATAACGGACCTTTCATTTCTGATTCTAGAATTGCTACAAAATACAAATCATCATTCAACAGATCAATCCAAAGGTTACAGTGCACAGTTGATGGATGCACTAAGTACTGTACTGTCAGTTGTAAATATCTCTAACCATAACCGTATTATATATTGATTAATCAAGGATTGCTCCTAAATTTAATTTGTCAGTGAAGAAATTATTACATCGGCATAAGAACTGTGATTTTGGCTGTACTCAGTACTGTTTCGTCACTTGCTAATATCACGTGCTAGAACGGATCTGTCTTATGTCGTCCTAGAATTGCTATAGGATCTAAATCGCCTTGTAGCAGGTAAATCCAACGGCAGCTGTACTTTGTTGGTAGAGGTACCGATTTCCTTACTGTGAAACGGTAATATCTCTTGGCATACCTAATGTATTCATAGATTATTCTAGAACTACTGTGTAGCTTAGGTAATCAATGAACAGATAAATACAACGGCTACATAACTGTGATGATGGCTGTACTTAGTACTGTTTCGTCATATGTTAATGTCTCGAGAGAAAATGTACCTGTCCTTTGTCATTCTGGAATTGCAACATAATCTAGATCGTTATTGAAGGGATCAATCGAACGGCTACGGAGTTTATTGGTGATTGTACTAACAACCGTACTGCGAGTAGAAAATAATATTAGCCTTATCCGATGTACACATTGATCATTCCCGAACGGCTGTGGAGTTCTAGTCATCAGTGTACAAATTAACCCAACAGCTACATCAGTGCTATGCTGGGTGTACTTAGTATTGCGTAGTCAGTTGTTAGCGTCTAGAGGAGTAGTGCCACTGTCTCTTGTCATTCCAGGAATGCTATAGAATATATGTCATCATACAACATGTCAATCGAACGGCAAACGCACTAAGTTGATGGACGTACTACGTATCGTATTGCTAATTGTAAACGTCTTTAGCCAAAACGGCACCATACATTGGTTATTCCAGAATTGCAGTTTAACTTAAGTTATCAGTGGTCGAATTAATGCAACGGCTAAGGTACGTTCATGATGCCGTCGCATCATGAAAACGGGTCTCCCCTTTGTCGTCTTAGAATTGCAATGCCATTCAAATGATCACTGAACTGGTTGATCCAACAGCTGCAGTGCTCTATTCGTTGTATACCATCTACTGTACTCGGGGTTCTAAATATATCCTGCCATAACTGATGTATACATTGATTATTCTAGAAACACTGTAAAGTTTACATCATCGGTGAACAGAGTAATCCAACGGTTGCAGAACTGCTAAGATATCTGTACTCAGTACTCTTATGTCAGTTGTTAATGTCTCGATGTATAACGTATCTGTCTTCTGTTATTATATAATTACTATGTAACGTACATTATTTACTAAGTACCATACCCGTAATTTTAAACATCTCTAGACATAACAGGTTTAAACAATGTTTACTCTAGAACTACTATGGAATTTAAATCATCAGTGATCATATTAATCAAGAGGTTACGGTATTGCGGTGATGGCTGTTCTTAGAACAACAATTGTTAATATCCCCAGAATTAGCAGATCAGCCTTTTGTCATTCTAGAATGCAAATAGAATACAAATTATCACTGAACATGTTATTCCAACGGCTACAGTGCCATGTAGATGAATGTGCTAGGAGCTGTGCTGTTAATTGCAATATCTCCAGCCATAACCGTACTATATATTAATTACTCTAGAACAGCTTTGGTACTCTCATCACCTGTGTGCAGGTTAACCGAACGGCTACTCTACCGGTTTGATGAATCTACTCAGTACTGCTTCGTTAAGTGATAACGTTTCGAGCGGTAATTGGTCAGCCCTATGTGACTCTAGAATTGCTATGATATCTAAATTATCATTGAACTGGATACACCAACGGCAGCAGTGCTCTGTTGATCTATGTATTAAGAACCGTACTGTCAATGGTTAATAACTCTAGACGCAACCGTACCCTACTGTGGTTACCCTAGACTTGCTTTGGGATTTATTGCATCACTGAACAGATTAATCCAATGGCTACAGTGCTCCATTGGTGGATATACCAGCTACTTCAATGGGGACTGTAAAAAAAACTCTAGCCATAACCGAACTATACATTAATTGCTCTAGACTTGCGTTGGCATTTACATCATCAGTGAACAAATTAGTCCTACGGCTAATGTACGGTGACTATGCCTCTACTCAGTAGCGTTTCGTCATTTGTTAATGTTACGAGCGACAACGGGACAGTCCTTCGCCGTTTTGATATTGGAATAGGATCTATACCATCAGAGAACGGATCATCCAACGGCAGCAGTGTTGTGATGATGGCAGAATTCAATGCCGTTTCTGCCACTGTTAATATCTCTAGCTGCGAGTGATCTGTCTTTTGTAATCCTACGGTTGGAATACAATCAACATCATAACTCAGCATTCATTTTCAACGGCTATAGCGGCCTGCTGATGGATGTACCAAGTACCGTACTTTCAGCTGTAAATGTTTGTAGCCACAACCGTACTATACATTGCATATTCAAGAATTGCCGTTGAACTTAGATAATCTGTGAGAAAATTGGTCCAAAGTCTGATGTGCGGTTATCGCGGCTGCACATAGTATTCTTATGACAATTGTTAACTTCTCGAGCGATAATAGGCCAGCCGTTTGCCATTCTAGTGTTGCAAAGGAACGTAAATCATAACTTATTAGTTTAACCCAACGGATACAGTTCTCTGTAGATATATGTACTGAGGACCGCGCTGTCAATTGTAAACTTCTCCAGACGTAACCGTACTGTAAATTGACTATCGTAGACTTACTTTGGAATTTATATCATCAGTGAACTGATGATTCCAACGGCTACAGTGCTATCGTAGTGGTTGCACCAGCAGCGTACTGGGTATTTTAAATATCACTGATCATAAACGATTTTCACATTGGTTATTCTATTACTACCGTGGCAATTAATTCATCAGTCAACAGATTAATCCTACGTCTGCCGTACTGTGGTGATGCCTGTACCCAGCACTGTTATGTCAATTGGTAGTATCTCGAGCTACGCCGGATATGTATTTGGTCATTCTAGAATTGCTATAATATCTACACCATGATTGCAGAGTTTAATTAAGCATCTAAGGTGCTCTGTTGTTGGATGTACTATGTACCGTACTGTCAACTTAATAACCGTACCATACGATTGCTATTCTATAGTTGCCGATGAAATTAATCTATCAGAGGTGAAATTAGTCCAACGGCTTATGTCCTCAATGATGGTTGTCCTCGCTATTGCTTCCTCAAGTGCTAATATCTCGAGCTCCAACGGATCTGTATTTTGTCATTATAGCATTGCGAAAGGATCTAAATCATCACTGAGTAGCTAATCCAGCGGATGCGTTAATCTATTTGTAGATGTACCAGCAACCGTACTGTGAAATGATAATATCTCTGGCCATACATGATGCATCCATTAGATATTCTAGATCCACTGTGGAACTTAAACCACCACTGATTATGTTAATCCAGCGGCAACTATGCTATATTTGTGTGTGAACCAACCACTGTACTGGGATCTGTAATTATTTCTACACGTAACAGATGTATACATATATCATTCCGGAACTACTGCAGAATTCACATCATCAGTGGGCAGATCAATACATCGGATGCAGTACTGTGCTGATGGCTGGTCCCTGTACTGTTATGTCAATTGCTATTACCTCGAGCCTTGACGGATATGCCTTTCCTCATTCCAGAACTACTACAGAATGCAGATCATCATTGAAGACGCCAATACATCTGCTACAATGCTCTGTTGTTAGAGGCTTCAGGACTCTTAACGTCAGTTGTAAATATCCCTAGACATTGCCGTGTTATGCATCGACTACAATGACCTTGCCCTTGAACCCGAAATATCGCACTGCAGATAATCCTATGACTACAGTACTTTATCGGTGCATGCACCAACTACTGTCCTTGGGAATTGCAAATGTCACTCCGCATAGCATTACTATAAAGAGATCGATCTATAATTGCTGTCAAATAAATATTTTCAGTCAATAAATTACACCAACCGCTAAAGCATATTGATGATGTCTGTACTCAATACAGTTTCGTCAATTGTTAACGTCTCGGGCAATAATGGGCCTGTCCTCTGTCGTTACAGAATTGCACTAGGATCTAAAACGTCACTGAACAAGCGTTTCCAATGGTCACAGTGCAGTGTTCGTGGATGTAGCAGCCACCCTACTGGAAATTACAAATAACTCTAGCTACAGCTGATGCATACATGGATAATTCTTCAATTACTGTGGTATATAAATTGTCAGTGAACAGTTTAACGCAACGCGTGCTGTACCGCTGTGACAGTTTTACTGTGTAGTCATTCGTCAGTCTTCAACTTCTCGTGCCTTGGCGGACCTGTCTTATGTCATTCTAGCGTGGCTATGGTACGTAAATCAACATTGAACAGGGTAATTCAGCGGCTACAGTGCACAGCAAATGGATGCACTGGGTACCGTTTTGTCTGCCGTAAATATCTGTGGCAATAGGAGGACTATATACTGATAATTCTAGAACTGCTGCTAAGCATGTGTTATGTGTGGACAAATTATTCCAGCGGTCGATGTACTGTGATGATGGCATGAGCGGAAATGGTTCGCCCACTAATATTCTGGAATGGCACACGTCTCTGAATCGTCACTGAACAGATTTATGCAACGACTGCGGTACTTTACAGGTGGATGTGCCAACTGCCGCTGGGATTTGTAAATACCTCTAGCCGTAACTGATGTATACACTAATTATGCCTGAACTAACGTGGAATTTAAGTCATCACTGAACAGGTTAGTGCAACAGCTACAGGGCACTCTTGGTGGATGTACCACCTACCGTACTGAGATTTGTAAATATCTTTTGCCATAACTGATTCATACACTGATTTTACCAGAACTTCTGTGGATTTTATATCGTCAGTGGATAGATTAATCCAACGGCTATACTTCTGTGGCGATGGCTGTACTCAGTACGGTTATGTCAGATGTGAATGTCTCGAGCAATAACGGATCCGACCTCCGTCATTCTATACTAACTGTAAAATGTTCATCACCATTGCGGAGTTTAACGAAAAGTCTACAGTCCTATGTTAATGCATGTACTAAGTAGCTTAATGTCAGTTGTAAATATTTCTAGCCATAACGGCATGATATATTGATTATTTTATATTCTCTAGGATGTTTAATTTGTCAGTGGGGTAATAATTGCTGCGGCTAAAGTACTGTGATATTGGGTGTACTCAGTACTGTTTCGTCAAATGTTAATACCTCGAAATACATCAGATATACCTCTTGTCATTCTGGAATTGCTATAGAATATAAATCATCGCGGTACTGGTTAATCAATCGGCTACTGCGCACTGCTGATGGATGTAATGTGTATAGTGCTGTCATTTGCAAACTTGTCCAGCGTTACCCGTACTGAGTACTTACTACTCTAGCTTTGCCGCTAGACTTAAGTTATCAGTGAGGAAATTTTTAGAGCGGCGAATGTACTCTGAGGAAGGCTGTACTTAGTACTCTTCCGTCAATTGTTAATATCTCGAGCGATAATGAGGCACATCTTTGCCATTCCTGATTGCAGTAGAATATATATCATCAAAATGCCGACTCATCCAGCGGCCACAGTACAGTGATGAAGACTGTACATAGTACTGACGCGTCAGTTGTTAATATCTCGAGCTGTAACGGATACGTCCTTCCTCATCCTTGAATTGCTATAGACTACAAATCATCATTGAACAGGTTAATACGACGGCAAGAGTGCACTCTTGTTGTATGTTCTACGTACCGTACTTTCAGTTGTAAATGTCTCTAGCCATAACCATACTACATATTGATCAATCTAGAATTATTGCGAAATATAAGTTATCAGAGTAGATACTTGTCCACCTGCTAAAGGACAGTAATGATGTCTGTCATTGGTACTCTTGTATCAACTGTTAACATCCCGAGCTGTAGCAGATCTGCCACTTGTTATGCAAGAATTGCTATAGAATCTATGTCAGCATTGAGCAGATTAATTCAGCGGCTGCAGTACTCTATTGGTGTATGTGCCAAATACCGTACTTGGTATTGTATACTTCCCTAGCCATAACTGATGTATACATTGGTTATTCTAGAGCCACTATGGAATTTATGTCATCACTGAACAGAGCAGTCCAACCGCTACACTACTGTATTGGTGGATATGCTAACTACCGTACGGGGAATTGTAAATTCCTCTAGCCATAACTGATGTTTACACTGGTTATTCTGGAACCACTGCGGAATTTAAATCATCAGTGAACCGATTATTCCAACGTCTGTGCCACGGTTATGGTGGCTGTACTCAGCAATCTTGTGTCAGCTCTTAATATCTAGGCTTGTAGCGGATGTGTATTTTGTCATTCAAGAATTGGTACATATCATATGTCATCATTGAACAGTTCATTTAGACGGCTACAGTGCTGTGTTGATGGATATCCTAAGTTCCGTACCATCAATTGTATATATCTGTGACCATGACCGTGCTATACATTGATCATTCTAGAATTGCTGTCAAATTTAAATGATCAGTGAACAAATTATTCCAATGGCTAATGCACTGCTATGGCTGCTGTACTCAGTACAGTTTCGTCAGTTGTTAATGTCTCGTGGGATAATGGATCTGTCCTTTGTTACATTTGAACGCACTAGTACCTTAAAGTCCCGTGAGCAGGTTAATCGAAAGTCTACAGTGCTGTTTTGGTGGATGTACCAACTACCGTGCTGGGAATTGCAAATATCTGTGGCTGTAACTGATGCATGCACGGATTATTCTAGTAATGCTGTGGAAATTGTTTCGTCAGTGAACAGAGCACTCCAACGGTTACTGTACTGGGATGGTGCCTGATTGCAGTAGTGTTGTGTGAACGGTTATGGCCTCGAGCCACGACGGTCATGCTTTTTTCCATTCTAGAATTGCTACGGAATTATAATCATCATTGTACGCGTTAATGCTACCACTGCAGTGCACAGATGATGGATGCACATGGTACCGTACCGCCAATTGTAAATGTCTGTAGCCATAAACGCGCCGTACAATGGTTATTCTATAGTTGCTGCTAAATTGAATTCGTCAGCGAAGAAATTATTCCAACGGCCTAGGTACTTTGATGATGAAAGTACTCAGTACTGTTTTGTTAATTATTAATGTCTCGAGCGATAATGGGTCAGTCCTTCATCATTCTATAAATGACACGGAACATAAGTCATCACTGATCAGTTCTACTCAATGGCTACAGTGGTCCATTGGTGAATGTATCAACTAATGTACTCGGAATTGTTAATATATCTACCCCTTACAGATGTATAAATACGCTATTCTAGGACTACCGTGGAATGTATGACGTCAGTGAACAGATCGCTCCGAAGTCTGCAGTAATGTGGTGTTGGCTGTACACTGTGTTGTGAATTGCAAATGCCTCCAAGCATCAAGGATCTGTCCCTTTTCATTCTAGAGTATCTGTGGAATATATATCATCAGACAAAGGATTAGTTCTAGAGCTACAGTGATACCACTTGCATGTAATACATACCGCGCTGTCGATTGTAAGCATCTCTAGATACACCCGCACTTTAAATTGGTTATTCCGGAAATGCTTCGGAATTTGCATCACCTGCGTCCGCAGTCATCCATCTGCCACAGTACTGAAATAATGGCTATACTCAGTATTGTGTCAACTGTTTATTTCTCGCGGGACAATGGATCTCTCTTTTTTCTTTCTAGAACTGCTGTGCTATATAAATCATCAGTGAACACATTTATCCAACCGCAACAAGGCTCTGTTGGTAGATATACTAAATGCCGTATCGTTAATTGTAAATATTTTTAGACATACACGCTAAACATTGGTAATACTAGAAATGCTATATAATTTACGCCATCAGTGCACAAATAAGTTCAACTAGTCAGTTACTGTCATGATGGCTGTAGGAGATCCTGCAATGTCAGTTGTTAATACGTGGCGGCATAATGGATCTGCAATTTGTCATTCTATTATCGCTACAGAATATAAATCATGATTGAAGTGGTCAATCCAATGGCTGCAGTGTTCTCCTATTGCATGCACTAAGTACGGTAATGTCAACTGTATGTATCTCTAGACATAACCGTAGTATACATTGATTATTCAGAGTCAATTTGGAATTTATGTCATCAATCATCAAATTAATCCGTCCGCCGCATTAAAGTACTGATGGCTGTACTCTGTACCGTATTGTCAATTGCAAATCGCCCGGGGCAAAATGTATATGTTTTTTTGAATCTAGAAGTGCATGACAATAAATCGTCATTGAACTGATTAATCCAACGGATACATTGACCTATTGCAGGATATAATATGAAACGTACTGTCAATTGCAGACTTCCCCAGAAATGACCGTACAATACATTGGCAACCGTAGACTTGCCTTGGAATTTTCATTACCAGAGAACAAATAAGTTCAGCGTCTTTTTTGAACAGCAATAGAATCTATATCATCATTGAACAGATTAATCCAACGGCTGCAGTGATCTATAGGTTATTGGCCCAAAGACCGTACGGCGAATTGTAAAATTAATCCAACGTTTGGAGCACTGCGATGATGGCTGCACACAGTACTCTTATATGAATTGTTAATGTCTCGAGCAACATCGGATCTGACAATTGACATTCTTGAATTGTTATAGAAAGTAAATCTTCATTGAAGTGGAAAATCCAACGCCTACAGTGATCTGTCTAATGTCTGTAGCAAGTAATATACTGCCAATTGTAAATAACTCTATCTATAATCGTACTATACATTGATCATTCTAGAGCTAATGTGGTCTTCATGACATCTGTGAACAGATTGATCCAATGGCAGCAGCCATGTGCTGTGGGCTGCACTCAAAACTGTTATGTCAATTTTTCATGTATCGAGATACGACTGATGCGTCCATTGTCATTCTAGAATGACTACGTAATAAATACCATCATTGAACACGTTAATAAAGCGGCTAGTGTGCTCCATCGGTGGCTGCACCATCTACCGTAATGGGAGCTGTAAATATCTCTAGACATATCTTATGTATACATTAATTAATCTAGAACTACTGTTTAATAAAAATCATCAGCGAGCTGGGTGATCCAACGGCTGCAGTACTGTGGCGGTGGGAGTCCTCAGTACTGTCATGTCAATCTCTAATATCACGAGCTATATCTTAATTGCCTCGTATAATTCTAGATCTGCTATGTAATCTATATTATCGTTGAACGTGTTGATACATCGGCTACAGTGCTCTGTTAATAGATGTAGTAAGGACCGTACTGTCAATTCTATAAATCCCTACCTACATCCGTACTATGCATGGATGATTCTTGAATTGTCGGCAAACACGTACTGTCAGTGAACAAATTTTCCCAGCGGCTAAAGTAGTGTGGTGATGCCTGTACACAGTAGTTTATCGTCAACTGTTAATGTCTCGAGCGAAAACGGGTCTCTCCTTTGTCGTCTTAGAATTGCAATGCCATTCAAATGATCACTGAACTGGTTGATCCAACAGCTGCAGTGCTCTATTCGTTGTATACCATCTACTGTACTTGGGGTTCTAAATATATCCTGCCATAACTGATGTGTACATTGATTATTCTAGAAACACTGTAAAGTTTACATCATCGGTGAACAGAGTAATCCAACGGTTGCAGAACTGCTAAGATATCTGTACTCAGTACTCTTATGTCAGTTGTTAATGTCTCGATGTATAACGTATCTGTCTTCTGTTATTATATAATTACTATGTAACGTACATTATTTACTAAGTACCATACCCGTAATTTTAAACATCTCTAGACATAACAGGTTTAAACAATGTTTACTCTAGAACTACTATGGAATTTAAGTCATCAGTGATCATATTAATCAAGAGGTTACGGTATTGCGGTGATGGCTGTTCTTAGAACTGCGTTGCCAGTTGTTAATATCTCGAGCAATCACGTATGTGCCCTTAGTCCTTGTAGAACTGCGATGTAAACTAGATCACCATTGAACATGTTAAGCCAGCGGCTACAGTGCTCTGTTGATGGTTGTATGAAGAAACGTCCTGCCAATTGTAGATATCTCTTGGCATAACCATAGAATACGTTGATTAATATGGAATATCTTTGGTAATTACGCCCTCAGCGGACAAGTTAATCCAACGGCTACTGCGGCCCATTGCTGCCTGTGTCTACTACCGTACTGGTAATTGTAAATACCTCTATCCATGCCTGATGCGTAGATTGGCTATTCCAGACTTCCTGTGGAAACTAAAATATCTCAGGACAGATTAATGCATCAGCTGCAGTACTGAGATGCTGACTGCACATAGTATTCAGTTATGAGTTGCAAACATCTCGACCAATAACGGACATATCTTTTGCCTTTGTAGAATAGCTATATAATATAAATTATAATTGAACAAATCAATCCAGTTGCTGCAGTGTTCTCTCGAGAGATGTACCAGGAACCATAGTGTCAATTCTAAATATCTCTAGCAATAACAATTCCATGCGTTGGTTGTTCTCGAATTTTCGTTAAACTTACGTTAGCAGTGAACGGATTATTCCAAAGGCTAAATTACTGTGACGATGAACGTACACAGTACTGTTATGTCAATTGGTAACATCTCGAGCGACACTGAACCTATCCACTGTCATTGTAGAATTACCACAGTATCTAAATCATCATTGAACAGACTATTCCAACGGCTGCATTCCGCTGTTGTTGGATGCGCAGTGTATCTTACAGTCAGTTTTAAATATCCCTAACAATAGATGTAGCATTCATTCATTAAACTGGAATTCGTTTGGCAACTACTTCTTCATTGAACAAAGTAGTAGAACACCTACGCTACTTTGTGATAGATTCACTCATTCCCGCTATGTCAATTGCTAATTGCTACAGCGTCAGTGGATCTGTATTCTGTCATTTCATGTTTGCTAGGGAATGTGAAACATCAGTGAACATACTACTCCAGCAGCAAGAGCGCCCTCTTGGTGGATGCACTACGTAAAGCACTGTGAGTAGTAATTATCTCTAGCCATAACCGTGCTGCACATTGATTATTTTGCAGTTGCTGGAGAATCTAATTCACGACCGAAGAAATAAATCAAACAGATGCTGTAATGTCATGATCGCTATACTCAGCTCTGCTGTCCCCAATTGCTGATGCCTGGTGAGGCAATGGATACGTATTCTGTCATTTTAGAATTGCTACAGTACCTAAATTATACTTGAACTGATTAACACACGGTTAAAATATTCGTTTGGAGGATGCACTGGGTATCGCGATGTTCATTGGAAATACCGCTAGACATAACCGCACTATACACTGATTATTCAAGAACTGGTTTGCAATGTACATCATGAGTGATCAAAGCAGCCCAACATCTACGTTACTGTGATGACTGCTGAACGCAGTCCTGCTGTGCCAATTGTTAATGGCTACAGCGTTAATGGATCAGAACTTTGACATTTTAGCATTGATAGTGAACTTATGTCATCAGTGAAAAGAAAACTCCAGTAGCACCAGTGCTCTTCTTGTTGACGTACTAAGTCCCGCACTCTAAGATATAAATATACGCAGCCCTAACCGCCATGCACATGGATCATTCTAGAGTTGCTTCTGAATTTGAATCGTCAACGAGCAAGTTATGACAACACATACAGTACTGTGATGATGGCTGCACTCAGTACTGTGTCGCATACAGCTAATATTTCGAAGGACAATGGATCTCTCTTTTGCCATTTTGGAAATGCTTTCGGGTTTAAACCATCATAGGACAGATTAATCGAACGACAACAGAGCTCTGTACGTGTATGTGCTGAGTACAGTGCCGCCAATGGGATATATCTCTTGCCATGACCGTACTATGCATTGATTATTACGAAATTGCTTTGTAATTCATATCACCAGTGATCAATGTAGTCCAATGGCTTGATTACTGTGATGATGGCTGCACTCAGTACTGTGTTGTCAATAGTTAACATTTCAAACAAAAATTTATTTGTCCGCTGTCGTTCTAGAAAAGCTGTGAGATTTAAATCACCATTGAACCGATTAATCGAACGACAAGGGTGCACGGTTGGTAGACGTGCTAACCTAATTATTACCAAAAGTGATGCAACGTCTACAGTACCGTGAAGATGACTGTACTCAGTACTGCCTTCTCAATTAATAATATTCCGAGGGATAATTGATCTGTGTTTTGACATCCTGGAATTGCTATAGGTTTGAAACCGTGTATGAACATAGTAATGCAGCAGCTGAATTATATTCATGGTGGCTGCACTCAATACTATTATGTCAATTTAAGTATCTTCAGCCATAACTGCGCTATACGTTGTTTGTTCTAGAATTGCTGTAGAACTTAATTCATCAGTGAAGAGGTTAAGCCAACGGCTGCAGTAATGTGACGATGACTGTACTCAATCGCGCTATGTCAGCAGTCAATGCATGGTGAGGTAATGGATTTTTATTTTGTCGTTATAGAATTGCTGGAGAATCTAAGTCATCAGTGAACAGATAAGCACAACGGCAGCAGTGCTCCGTTGGTAGATGCACTAGGTGCCGTATAGTCAATTGCAGATGACTCTATCCATAACTGTAGTACAGAAGGATAATTCTGGGATGGCTGTGGAATTCAATGAGCAAATTATTCAATCGGCCAGAGTACTGTGATGATGGCTGTACTCACTCCTCTTTTGACATATGTAACTCTCTACAGCGACAATTGCAATCTCCACTGATCATTCTACATTTGATGATGGTCATAGGTGTTCAGCGAACAGAAATATTCAATGTCCCTAGCATTGTGTAAACTTCTACTCTCTACTGGATTGTCATCCGTCAATATTACTAAAGATATTTGATATATCCGATGATCATTCTGGAAATGCTAGACACTATAAATCATCTGCGAACAGATTAACACAGTGGCTACACTACTGAACGCAGTCCTGCTGTGCCAATTGTTAATGGCTACAGCGTTAATGGATCAGAACTTTGACATTTTAGCATTGATAGTGAACTTATGTCATCAGTGAAAAGAAAACTCCAGTAGCACCAGTGCTCTTCTTGTTGACGTACTAAGTCCCGCACTCTAAGATATAAATATACGCAGCCCTAACCGCCATGCACATGGATCATTCTAGAGTTGCTTCTGAATTTGAATCGTCAACGAGCAAGTTATGACAACACATACAGTACTGTGATGATGGCTGCACTCAGTACTGTGTCGCATACAGCTAATATTTCGAAGGACAATGGATCTCTCTTTTGCCATTTTGGAAATGCTTTCGGGTTTAAACCATCATAGGACAGATTAATCGAACGACAACAGAGCTCTGTACGTGTATGTGCTGAGTACAGTGCCGCCAATGGGATATATCTCTTGCCATGACCGTACTATGCATTGATTATTACGAAATTGCTTTGTAATTCATATCACCAGTGATCAATGTAGTCCAATGGCTTGATTACTGTGATGATGGCTGCACTCAGTACTGTGTTGTCAATAGTTAACATTTCAAACAAAAATTTATTTGTCCGCTGTCGTTCTAGAAAAGCTGTGAGATTTAAATCACCATTGAACCGATTAATCGAACGACAAGGGTGCACGGTTGGTAGACGTGCTAACCTAATTATTACCAAAAGTGATGCAACGTCTACAGTACCGTGAAGATGACTGTACTCAGTACTGCCTTCTCAATTAATAATATTCCGAGGGATAATTGATCTGTGTTTTGACATCCTGGAATTGCTATAGGTTTGAAACCGTGTATGAACATAGTAATGCAGCAGCTGAATTATATTCATGGTGGCTGCACTCAATACTATTATGTCAATTTAAGTATCTTCAGCCATAACTGCGCTATACGTTGTTTGTTCTAGAATTGCTGTAGAACTTAATTCATCAGTGAAGAGGTTAAGCCAACGGCTGCAGTAATGTGACGATGACTGTACTCAATCGCGCTATGTCAGCAGTCAATGCATGGTGAGGTAATGGATTTTTATTTTGTCGTTATAGAATTGCTGGAGAATCTAAGTCATCAGTGAACAGATAAGCACAACGGCAGCAGTGCTCCGTTGGTAGATGCACTAGGTGCCGTATAGTCAATTGCAGATGACTCTATCCATAACTGTAGTACAGAAGGATAATTCTGGGATGGCTGTGGAATTCAATGAGCGAATTTTTCAATCGGCCAGAGTACTGTGATGATGGCTGTACTCACTCCTCTTTTGACATATGTAACTCTCTACAGCGACAATTGCAATCTCCACTGATCATTCTACATTTGATGATGGTCATAGGTGTTCAGCGAACAGAAATATTCAATGTCTCTAGCATTGTGTAAACTTCTACTCTCTACTGGATTGTCATCCGTCAATATTACTAAAGATATTTGATATATCCGATGATCATTCTGGAAATGCTAGACACTATAAATCATCTGCGAACAGATTAACACAGTGGCTACACTGCTCTGATGGTAGATGTGCCGGGAATCGTAAATCAATTGTAAATATCACTGGGCATGCCAGGCCTATACGCAGTTTGTACTAGGCTTGCTGCGGAATTTATATCTTAAGTGAAGAAATTCATAAAACGGCAACAGTACTACAATGATGGCAGTACTCAGTGCCATTTTGGGACATGTCAATGTCTGCAGAGGCATTTCCAGCATCCAGAGGTCGTTCTACAGTTGCTAAACAAATAAGGTGATCTGCAAACAGGTTAATTCAACCGTTGGAATTTAGTGTGGAC
Organism: Eufriesea mexicana; assembly: GCF_001483705.2. Taxonomy (NCBI): domain Eukaryota; kingdom Metazoa; phylum Arthropoda; class Insecta; order Hymenoptera; family Apidae; genus Eufriesea; species Eufriesea mexicana. The sequence goes on from NW_016931134.1 coordinate 15,811, forward strand.
GGCTACACACATTGTCATTTGTCAATACCACTAAGTATACCTGATCTATCGGTAGATCGTTTTAGAAATGCTACTCGTCCGTAAACGAATTAACGCAATGGTTAGACTACTCTGTAGGTGTATGTGCCAAGCACCGTAATGCCAATTGTATATGTCTCTAGGCGTAACGGACATATACATTGCTTTTTCTGCAACAGCAACGGAATTTGAATCATCAGGGATTAAATCAATAGATCGGCTACAGTACTGTGATGATGGCTGCACTCGGTTCTGCCTTGACATAAGTCAATGTCACCAGCGATAGTTGCTCCCTCCATTCATCATTCTACACTTGCTGATGAACTTAGAAGATCGGCGAACAGATCAATTCAATGGCCGTAGCGTTGTGGAAATGGCTAATCCGTACTCTACATTCATTTTTCAATATCTCTAAAGATATCTGATCTATCAGTTTCTCATCCTGAAGCTGTATACTGTTCAAATCATTAGTGAACGCATTAATACAGCGGCTACTGTGCCCTGTAGGTGGACGTACCAAGTAGCGTACTGGCAAATTGTAATTATGAGTAGCCATAACAGATCTCTACATTGAATATCCTATAGTCGCCATAGAACTTACGCCATCAATCAACAGATTTATCAACCGATTGCGTTGCACTTTTGATGGGTAACCTCAGTACTGTGTTGTTATTTGTTAATACTACAACCGATATTTGTTCAATACATAGACCATTCTAGAATTGCAGTGCAGCATAAATCATCAGTGGACAGATAAATACAACTGCTACTGTGCTGTGTACGTGGATGCACCTGGTGTCGTACTGACCGGTGTAACTATGTCTAGACGTAGCAGACCTATACACTTTTTTACTCCACCAGCTAAGGAATATAAATCGTCTATGATAAAATTAATCAAATGGATGCACGGCTATAATGATGGCTATACTCAGCACTCTTCTGACATATGTCAATGTCTCCAGCGACAGTTGCTGAACAAATTAAGTTACCAGCGAACAGCTTAATTCTGTGGCTATAGTGTTGTGTCTATGGCTACACACAGTCGAGCTTTGTCGTTTGTCGATGCCACTGAAGATATGTGATCTATCCGTTTCTCATTCGAGAATCGCCGTAGAGTAGAAATTATCAGCGCACAGATTAGTCCAACGGGTATAGTGCTCTCTAGGTGGATGATCGAACTACCGTCCTGCCTATTGTAAATGCCTCTAAACATAACTGATACATACATTAATTATTCTAGAGCTGTTGTCGGATTTGTTTCGTCACTGAGAAAATTAGCACAACGGCTACAGAAATGTGATGGAGCCTGTGCATAATACTGCATCGTCTACTGTCAATAACTCGTTCGTTAATGATTCAGATGTTTGTCGTTCTAGAATTGTAATGGAACGTAAATCTACGCTGTACAGATTCGTCCAATGGCTGTTCGGTGAACGTAACAACTACCGTGCTGCAAATTGGTAGCGTCTCTAGTCTTAACTCATGTATAAATCGACTATGCCAGAGGTACTGTGGTATTAATCTCATCACTGAACAGAGTAATCCAACGGATACAGTGCTCTATATGTGGATGTACCAATCACCGTACTAGGAATTGTAAGTATCTCTAGCCATAACCGTACGCTACGTTGATTACTCTAGGCTTGCTTTGGAATTTAGGTCATCAGTGGACAAATTAATGCAACGGATACAGTACTGAGGTGATGGCCGCACTCTGTACTGTTTTGTCAGCTCTTAATGTCTCGAGCGGAAATAGATCTGCCTTTTGCCATTCCAGAATTGCACTAGCATCTAAATCATCACCGAACAGATTAATCAAACGGTCATAGTGCTCTGTTGGTGAATGTAGCGCCTACAGTACTGGGAA
>NW_016931135.1:0-690 GCF_001483705.2 Eufriesea mexicana
TTCGGTGGATTTCTGCGCTCTACTGTGCCACACTATGCTGTGCTTGGATCTAGGCGTCCAGCAATAATGGTCGCGGCACGTTATGCTGAATTAGGCTATGTTTGATGAGGTACTGTTGGTTTGGGTTAGACACGGGTAGCTTCGACTCTTCTGATATACACTGCGATTCTATGTATTTCTGTGTTCTGCAATCCACTAGCATATTCTGCTTGGCCCTGGAGTTGCCAGCAACCGTGGCCGCGGCACGCTAGACAGTGTTATGTTACTTTCGGTTAGGTAAGGTTAGGCTAAGTTTGGACAGGGTAACATTTACTTTTGTGATATGCGATGCAATTGGGTGGAATTTTCCGGTCCACTGTGCTCTGGCATGTTCTGCCTGTCTCTGCGAATGGCAGCAATAGCTGTCTCGGTACATTAGGTTGCGTTAGGTTACGTTAGGCTATGTTACGTTTGGAGTAGCATGAAATAGCTTCGACTTTTATGCTGTACACTGCCATTCGGTCGATATTTGCGATATGCACTGCTCTACTAGCTTCTGCTTGACTCTGCGGAGGCAGCAATAGCGGTCATGTCACGTTTGGTTGATTTAGGTTACGTTTTGTTTGGTTAGGGCAGGCTAAGTTTGGATAGGGTTGCTTTGACATTTGTGCTATATGCTGCTATTCTGTGCATCTCTGCGCTCTACTGTGC
>NW_016931136.1:0-918 GCF_001483705.2 Eufriesea mexicana
TTAGGATAAGTCATGTATTTGAATAGAATTATTTGCGGTAGGGCGTATATGTCGATAAATATTATTACATACATATATATATATATATATTGTCATTATAATGATAATTAGTACGTGATATGTATTATGAAACATCTTTTTCTCGCAAATATCGTATATATGGCATTGTTTATTATGTCGTTAACAATTAACGTGTATATGTGAAACTTTTAAAGTGAATAAGAAGTATCTAAGCATATAACCATCGTAGTTTCATTTGCTTTTTACCAATAATAAAATCATTCGCCTTCATCTGTGACTTCATGTTCGTCTATAATTAACTTATCAACTTTTATAATTGTATCGTAAAGGCACAGCCTTAGCGAGCATTTTAATATAATTCTGGATATAAATTCCTTGTTATTTAATTCACTATTGGTGATTATTGCATAGGGTGTTTGAACCATTGCCAAAGATACTAATGGTTTGTCTTTCCATTAGTATAATGGAATAATTTCAGTTCATGAATTAATTATAGAAATTTGGAATTTCTGGCAACAGAAATATATTTACATTTGCTCCATTGACATTATTAAATATAAGAGACATCGTTTGATACTTTACATCGATACTTTATCACATAGTTATTTCAAAGATGCAAAATTTTCCCGCTACAAAAATACCTAGCATGTCCGGTTGCAACTAACTTCCAGTTGACGGCAAGCGGGCATAACGGTAACATGGTGGAATATTCTCACGCGTTAAAATGAAACATTAAATCGCAGAACGTTTCGTGAAGTAGTGATATCGCTTATTGACGTTTTAATTACTTTACGAAGTTTAAGATTACTAACTGTGATCATTTCTTCGGTAATGATATACTACATGTGAAAAAAAGTGATGTTACATAGTGTAAATCGTATTACGATACATGTGGGA
>NW_016931137.1:0-2502 GCF_001483705.2 Eufriesea mexicana
ACCACTGTGCTATAACTCTTTCTGCCTGGCTCCGCGTAGGGCAGCAGTAATGGTCTCGTCGTGCTATGTTGAGTTACACTGCGTTTGTATATGTTAGGTTAGGTCAGCTTTGGTCAGGATGTGTTTGACTTATGTGCTACACACTGCTATGCCGTGGGCCTATGCGCTCTACTCTGCTCTAATACTTTCTGCTTGGCACCAGCGTGGAAAGGAATAGCGGTCTCGGCACGTTAGGTTGAGCTACGGTACGTCCGGTTATGCTACGGTTGGTGAGGTTCGAGCAGGGCTGTTTAAACGTTTGGGTCATACACTGCTACTCAGTGGACATCCACCCTCCACTGTGCTCTAATATGTTCTGCTTGGCTCTGTGGTGGCCAGCAATAGTGGTCGCGGTTCGTTAGATTTAGTTATGTTACGTATGTTTATGTTATGGTTGTATATATTAGAATAGGGTTGCTTTGACTTAAGTGTTATACACTGATGTTCGGCGGATTTCTGGGCACTAATGCGCTCTAGTATGCTCTGCTTGGCTCTGGAGAATCCATAAATATTCGTCTCTTTGGGATATGTCGAGTTACACCACATTCTGAGAGGTTCGGTTCGGACATGTTAGGTCGGTGTATGTTTGACTTTTGCGCTGTACACAAAAGTGCCGTTGACATCTGCGCTCTGTTGCGCTCTTGCATGTTCTGCTTGGTACTGTGTGGTGGGGGCAGCAACAGTGTTCTCTGCATCTCAGGCTGAGATACGCTACGTTCGTTTGTGTAACATTTGGTGAGGACAGGATAGGGCTGTTTAGACTTCTGCGGTATACACCGCTATCCACGTGTGCCAGCGCTCTACTGTTTTCCAATATCCCCTGCTTGGCTCTGGGGAGCCGAGCACTTGTGGTCTCGGCGCGGCGAGTTTAGTAACGTTACGTATGCTCATGTTACGTTTGGCAGTGTTAGGACACGGTAACCTAGACTTTTGCGCTACACACTACTATTCGGCGGATTTCTGCATTCCAATGTTCTCTAATATGCTCTGCTTGGCTGTGGGGAGGACAGCTATATTGGGCAAGTAACGTTACGTCGAATTACACTACGTTTGGTTCGGTTAGGCTGTGCCTGGTTAGGACAGGATTCGTATGACCTTTGTGCTCTGCACTGATATTCGTAGGAATTCTACGCTCGATTGTGCTCTGCTGTATTCAGCTTAGTTCTGGGTAGGCCAGCAATAGCGGTCGCGGTGCGTTGGGTTGTATCACGTTACGTCTTGTTATGTTAAGATTGCATATATACGGATAGGACTGCTTTGACTTTAATGCTATACGCTACAAATCTCTGGATTTCTGCCACCTTGTGTACCCTAGTATGTTCTGTTTGTCTCTGTGGAGTCCAGCAAAAGCGTTCTATGCACTTTATGTAGAGATGTGCAACTGTTGGTTAGGTTAGGTTAAGTTAGTTCAGGTATGGTTTGGATATCTTTGACTTTATGGCAACAAACTGCCATGCGGTGGATTTCGGCGGTCTGTTGTGATCTAATATTCTCTGCCTTGCTCTGGGAGGCCAGAAATTGTGGCCGCGGCGCACTAGGCTTGGATATTCTACGCTTGGTTAGGCCGGTTTACGCCAGGCTTTGTCAGGATGTCTTTGACTTTTGTTCTGGACACTGCTATTCGGTGGACTTCTGCGCCCTGCTCTTCTCTAATATGTTCTGCTCGGCGATGGGGTGGGCAGCAATAGTGTTCGTGGCACGTCAAGTTCAGTTAGTTTACGTTCTGTTAAGGCAGGTTGGGCTATGTCTGATTTGGATAGCTCTGACTTTCGCGCTAGACATAGTTTTTCGGCAGATCCCTGCTCTCTTCTGTGCTCGGCTATAATATGCTGGGCCACGTGGAGGCCAGCAACCGTGGCCGCGGCAAGTTATGTTGTGTTCGGCATCGTTTGTTAGGGTTAGTTCTCAATATCTTTGACTTTTCTACTGTACACCGCGTTTCTATGGATTCCTGCGCTCTACTCTCCTCTAGTATGTTCTGCATGCCTCTGGAGAGGCCAGCAATAGTGGTCGCGGGAGGTTATGTTGACTTAGATTACGGTTGGTTAGGTCAAGTTACGTTGTATTAGGTCGGTATCGCTTCGACTTTTGTGCTGCGCACTGCTATTCTATGAACTTCTGCGCACTACTGTGCGGTATCACATTCTGCCTGTTTCCGAGGACGCCACGCATAGTGTTCGCGGCACGCAAAAGTGAGTTATGTTACGTATGGTTACGCAAGGCTTGGCTAGGTTAGGATGTTATATCTACGACCTTTTTGCTGTACACTGCTGTTCGGTGGATTCCTGCGCTCTACATTGCTCTACTATACTCTGCTCGACACTGATGTGGCCAGAAATGGTGGTCGTGGGACGAAAGTTTGAGATATGTTACGTTCGGCAATTTCAAGTTCGATTAGGGTAGGGGAATACAGCTTTTCCTTTTGTGATATACTCTGCTATTCTATAGCTGGAGTTAGACTGC
>NW_016931138.1:0-1055 GCF_001483705.2 Eufriesea mexicana
CCATCCATCCATACATCCATGCATCCTCATATTCATACATCCATAAATCCATCCATCCATGCAATCATCCATTCATACGTACATCCATACTTACGTCCATACATATATCCATACATCCATGCATACACCCATACACTCACCCATACATACATCCATAGATACGTCCGTAAATGCATCCATACATAAATTCATCCATACATCCCCACATCCATACATCCATAAATGCATCCATACGCACGTACACCATTCGATAAATCCATCCATCCATACATCCATCCATTGATACATTCACTCATCCGTGCATCCACACATCCGTTCATCCGTCCATCCATACCTCAATCCATCCATACATCCATCCATCCATCCAACTATTGATCCATACATGCATCCATCCATACATCCATCTTCACATACATCCATCCATCCATACATCCACCGATCTATACATCCATCGAACCATACATCCATCCATCCACACAAGTACCCATCCATACACCCATCGATCCATTCATCTATCCATCCATACATCCACCCATTCGTACATTAATACATCCACACATCCATGAATCCATCCATCCATACATCCATACAACCACAAATCCATCCATCCATGCACTCATGCATCCATACGTACATCCATACATCCACAAATCCATCCATCCATGCACTCATCCATCCATAAGAACATCCATACATCCGTTAACGCATGCATACATACATCCATGCATACAACCATACATTCTTACATCCATGCATTCATACATACATACTTCCATACATGCATACATCCATACATCCATACATCCATACATCCATCCATCCACACATCCATCCATTCATACATCCATACATTCATGCATCCATACATGCAAAAGCCACCCATCCGCACCTTCAACCATCCATACATCCATCAAACCATACATCCATACATATACACATCCATCCATTCATACGTTCATACATCCATCCATACATACATCCATACCTCAATCCATCCATACATCCATTCTTCCGTACATTCATTCATCCGTACATACATATATCCACACAGCCAT
>NW_016931138.1:1148-2101 GCF_001483705.2 Eufriesea mexicana
TCCGTACATCCGTCCATCCATACCTCAATCCATCCATACATCCATCAATCCAAACAACCATTCATACATACATACATCCGTCCATACATCCATCTTTCCATACATCCACCCATCCATACATAAACCCATCCATACATACACCCATCCATATATCCATCGAACCATACATCCATACTTCCATACATGCATACATCCATACATTCATAAATCCTTACTTCCATACATACATACACCCATACATGCATACATCCATACATCCGTACATCCATACATCCACCCGTACATACACCCATCCATCCATACATCCTCACAACCATACATACATCCATTCATTCATCCATACATACATCCATACATCCATCCATCCATACATACATCCACTCATACATCCAGCCATCAATACATCCAGACATATATTGATCCACACATCCAGACGTCCGTACATACATACATTCGTACATTCATACGTACATACATCCATACATCCATACATCCATACATCCGTACATCCATACATACATCTATACACACAGCCGTACATACATCCATCCAAACACCCATACATAAATCCATTCATCCACACATCCATACATCCATACATCCATACGTCCATCCATACATACAGCCAGCCATCCATACCTCAATCCATCAACACATCGGCTCATCCATACATCCATCCACCCATCCACCCATCCAGCCATGCATCCATAGAGACATCAATCCATACATCCTTACATAACCGATACATTCATCCATACATACATCCTTGGATACATACTTACATACATGCATACATACATCCATGTATACATCCATACAAGCATCCATACATACATTCACTCTTCCGTCCATTCAGCGAACCATTCGTCCACCCACACAGCCATACATAAATGCCTCCGTACATCTCCACATCCATACATCCATAAATGCATCCATTCGTACGTCCATCATTC
>NW_016931139.1:0-1090 GCF_001483705.2 Eufriesea mexicana
GGAGGAAAGGTTCTATTGGCGAGATATAGCCATTGCAATGCTATAGAATCTGGTTTGAAAATATATTTTTCTTGACATTTTCTATTAACATTGTGGTGAACTATGTTTCTTGCATAAATATGGAATGATTATTCTATTGGCGTGTTATAGCCATTGCAGTGTTTTAGAACCTGGCTGGAAAATACAGTTTTTCGACATTTTCGACTAATATCGTGGTGATCTAACTTTCTTGTATAAATATTGACGAAAGATTATATTGGCGACCAATAGCCATTGTAATAGCATAGAATCTGGCTGGAAGATTGAATTTTATTGACATTTTCCACTCAGACCGTGGTGATCTAACTTTCTTGTATAAATATTGACGAAAGATTATATTGGCGACCAATAGCCATTGTAATAGCATAGAATCTGGCTGGAAGATTGAATTTTATTGACATTTTCCACTCAGACCGTGGTGATCTAACTTTCTTGTATAAATATTGACGAAAGATTATATTGGCGACCAATAGCCATTGTAATAGCATAGAATCTGGCTGGAAGATTGAATTTTATTGACATTTTCCACTCAGACCGTGGTGATCTAACTTTCTTATAAAAATGTAGACAATAGATTCTATTGGCGACCTATAGCCATTGCAATGCTATAGAATCCGGCTGGAAGATTCAATATTATTGACGTTTTCGACTAATATTGTGGTGGGTTAACTTCCTTGCATAAATAAGGAGGAGAGATACTTGTGGCGTGCTATAACCATTGCAATGCTATTAAATCTGGCTGGAAAATACAGTTTTATTGACATTTTCGGCTAATATCGTGGTGAACTAACCTTCTTGTTTAAATAAGGGTGAAATATACTAGTGGCGTGCTATAACTATTCCAATGCCATAGAACCCTGCTGGAAAATACAATTCCATTGGCATTTTCGACTAGTGTCGTGGAGAGGTAACTTCCTTGCATAAATAAGTAGGATGAATTGTATTGGCGCGCTATAGCCATTGCAATGCAATAGAATCCGAGCGGCACGAAAGTTCAATTTTATTGCCATTATTTACTAATATCGCGTTGAGCTAACTTTGTTGTATAAAT
>NW_016931140.1:0-317 GCF_001483705.2 Eufriesea mexicana
GGGTTTGGTTCGGGTAACACCGACTTTTCCGACATAAAATGCGATTCTATATATTTCTGCGTCATACTCTCCTCTAACGTGTTCCGCATGACACTGGGGAGGAGAGCAATAGTGGTTGGGGCGCGTTAGGTTCTGATGGGTTATGTTTGGTCATGTTACGTTTAGTTAGGTTAGGATAGCTTTGACTTAAGTGCCACAGTTTGCTAGTAGGTGGACTTCTGCTCCCCAGAGTGCTTTAATGTTTTCAGCCTGCTTCTGGAAAAGCCAGCAACAGTGTTCCCGGCGCGTTATGTTGAGTCAAGTTACGTACGCTTTGG
>NW_016931140.1:370-1573 GCF_001483705.2 Eufriesea mexicana
TATTCGGTGGATTTCTGCGCTCTTCTGTGATCAAGTATAGACTGATTTGCTCCGGGGAAGCAGAAATAGTGGCCGCGGCGCGTTAGCTTGGGACAGGTTACGTTTGGTATGGTTCAGTTTGTTTGCGTTAGCTATGGACATCTTTGGCTTCTGTTCCTTACATTGTACCGCGGTCGGCTTCTGCGCTCTACTGTGCTATATCACATTCTGTTTGGCGTGTCGTACGCCAGAAGCAGCGTTCTCGGCACGTTTGGTTGTGTTAGGTTGCGTTTGGTTATGTTAGGTTCGATTACGTTTGGACACGGTTTGTCTCACTTTTGCGCTATACACTGGTGTTCGGTGGATTTCTGCGCTCTACTGTGCTATAGTATGCTCTGCTTGTCTCTGGGAAAGCCAGCAATTGTGGTTACGGCAGGTTATTTTGAGTTAGGCTACGTTAGGTTAGGCTAGATTTGTACAGGTTAGTTTGGGATATCATTGACCTTTGTGATTTACACACAAACGCGGAAGGGTTGGGCGCTCTACTGTGCTCTAGAATATTCTGGTCGGCTCTGTGGCGTTCAGCAACAGTGGTCTAGCCACGTTTGGTAGAGCTTCGTCACGTTCGGTTATGTTGCGTTTGGTTATGTTGGGCTGGAGCAGCTTCCACATTTGTGCTATACACTGCTATTGTATGGACTCCAGGGCTCTACAGTGCCCTACTATGCTCTGTTCGACACCGCGGTGGCCGGAAATAGTGGTCTCGGCGCGTTAGGTTGAAATAGGCTACGGTTGGTTTTATTACATCTGTTGGGGTTAGGTTCGGATAGCTTCAACTTTCGTGGTACACACTGCTACTCGATGGATTTCATCGCTCCACTGTGCTCTACTATACTATGCTCGACTCTGGGGAGGACAGTAATTGTGGTCTTGCCACGATAGGTTGTGTTTCGTTACTCTCGGTTAGGTTAAGGTTGTTTGGGTTATATCTGGATGGCATTGACTTTCTCGGCATAGACTGCTGTTCGCTGGATTTCTGCGATCTACTGTTCTCTACTGCGCCCTGCTCGACTCTGGGGTAGCCAGCGATAGCGGCCGCGGCACGATTGGTTGGTTTAATTGGTAGATTTGGTTAGTTTTGGTTAGTTTTGGTCACGATGGCTTTGACTTTTGTGCTATACACTGATATTCGTTGGATTTCTGCATTCTACTGTGCTCCAGTAT
>NW_016931141.1:0-260 GCF_001483705.2 Eufriesea mexicana
CGTTCACGTTATACGCTATTTTTCGGTGGTTTTCTACTCCCTACTGTGCTCTACTATTTTCTGCTTTGCTCTGGGAAGTCCAGCAATAGCGGTCTCGGAGCGTTAGGTCCAATTATGTTACATTTTGTTAGGTTAGTTTTGGTTAGGTTTGACGGCGATAGAAATATTTTTCATACATTGGACAGTTATACGATGGGTTTCTGCGCTCTACTCTTCCCTACCTTATTCTGTTTGGCTCTGGGGAGGCCAGCAATAGCGGT
>NW_016931142.1:0-2608 GCF_001483705.2 Eufriesea mexicana
GCAACGAAGTGTAAAGCAGAAAAGCGGAAGATACCCTAACATAAGCTGCCCTAACGTAACCTAACCAAACGTAACCAATCCCAATGTAACGTGCCTAGCCAAATATTGCTGGGATCCCCATCGCGAAGCCGGACATATTCGGGACAGTAGAGCGCAGGCGTCTACAAGATGGCAATGTATAGCACGGAGGTCAGAGATATCCTAACCTAGCACAAACAAACTTAACCTAATCAAACGTTTCTTAACTCAACCTAACGATCCGCGGCCACACTTTCTAAAATTACCAGAGCAAAGCAGGGAACGTTGTGTTACAGTAGAGCGCAGAAAACCACCGAATAGCAGTGTACAGCACAAAAGTCAAAGCTATCCTGTCCAAAACAAACATGAACTAGCCTAACCAAACGTAACGTAACACAAATAAACGTTCCACGACACATATTTCTAGCCTCTACAGAGAAAAGCAGGTACAAGTAGAGCAACGCATTTCACAGATATCAACCGAAAAGCAGCGTATAGCTCGAAAGTTAGAGCCATCCCGTCCAGACCCGTCCTAACCATGCCAAGCGAAACATAACCTACCATAATCTAACGTCTCGAAACCAATATTGCGGGACTCCGTAGCGCCATGCAGAGATTACTATAGCACAATGGTGCGCTGGCATCCGCCGAGTAGCAGTGTATAGCACAAATGTCAATGCTACCCTATCTTAACCAAACCAAACGTAACCCAACCAAACGTAGCGTAACACAAGCTAACGTGCGGAGACCACCAACATTGCTGGACACCCCAGAGCCAAGAGGAGCATATTATATCAGAGCAGGGTGCAGCAATCCACAGGATAGCAGTGTACAGCGTAAAAGTCAATGCATCCCCAGCCTCACCAATCAAAACGTGACAGAAGCAGACATAACGTAACCCAAACTAACGTGCCACGACCACTATTGTTGGCCTCGCGAGAGATAAGCGGAGTACAGCAGAGCAATGTATAAAGCTGAAATCATCCGAATAGCCGTGTATAAGACAAAAGTCAAAGCTATCCTATCCAAGCAACACCAAACCTGACCTATCCCAGCTTAATCTAACTCAACCAAACCTGCCACGACAGATATTGCTGGTCTCGCCACAAGCAGATGCTAGTAGGGCAAATCTGTACACGGACATCGACCGAATAAAAGTGAGCAGCACAAGAGTCAAATATACCCTAACCTAACCTGACCTAACCCAATGAAGCCAAACGTAGAATAACTAAACGTAACGAGCAGAGACCTCCTTTTGTGGCCTCCGCAGAGCCAATCAGGGCATATTAGGGGAAAGTAGAGCGCAGGGGCACATAGAATGGCAGCCTCCAGCAGGAAAGTGTGAGATATCCTAACCTAGCCCAGACAAACTTAACCTAACCAAACGTAACCTAACAAAACATAGCGCGCCGCCGCAAACACTTCTGGAATTCCCAGAGCAAAGCCGGGAGGGTTAGATTACAGTAGAGCTCAGAAATGCACCGAATGCCAGTGTACAGCGCAAAAGTCAAAGCTATGCTGTTCAAACCAAGTCAATCCTAACCTAAACAAGCGTAACATAGCTAAACCAACCGTGCCAAGACACCTATTGCTGTTCACCACATAGACAAGCAGATGCTAGTAGAGCACTGCATTTCAAAGATATAGGACCAATAGCAGTGTATAGCAGATAAGACGAGGCTACCCTAACCAAACATATCCCAAACTAGCCAAGCCAAGCGTTACATAGAACATGCAAGCGTGCAGAGACCGCGATTTCTGGCCTCTATAGAGCCAAGCAGAACAAACTAGCGCAAAGTAGAGCGCAGAAATCCACCGAATAGCAGCGTATAGCTCGAAAGTCAAATCTACCCTATCCAAACTTAACCAAACGTAACGCAACCAAACGTAACCTAACTGAACTTAACCTGCCTACACCACTATTGCTGACCACCTCAGAGCCAAGTAGAATATACCAGAGCGCAGCAGACCGTAGAAATCCTCCGCATTGACGTGTAGAGCAGAAAATTATAGGATATGCTACCAAAACTGACCTAACGTAACCAAGCCAAACGTAACCAACCGAAACCAAATGTGCCTAGCCCGCTATTGCTGGCATCCCCATCGCCGATCAGGGCATCTTAGAGGACAGTAGAACGCAGAGATCCACGGAACGGAAGTGCATGGTACGAAACTCAAAGCTATATCAACCTAACCCAAGCAAGCGTAACATATCCAAACTTAACATATCCCATCCTATCGCGCTGCAGCCAATATTTCTGGACTTCCCAGAGCAATGCAGGGAAAACTAGGTCACAGTAGAGCGCAGAATTCCACCGAATGGCGGTGCACAGCACAAAAGTAAAAGCTACCATGGCCTCACATAACAAATTGTAACGCAACCAAACGTAGCATGACTCTACCTGACGTGCCGAGGCCACCGCCGCTAAGATCCAAGCAGAACATGTTAGAGCACAGTAAAGAGCAGAAATTCAACGAACAGCAGTGTAAAGCACGAAAGTGGGAGCCATCCTAACCAAACCTAACCTAACATGGCCTAACAAATCGAAACGTAATTCAACTTATCATGCCGCGATTGGTATTGCTGGCA
>NW_016931143.1:0-556 GCF_001483705.2 Eufriesea mexicana
CTGTTTGGCTCTGGAGATGGCAGTAACGGTGGTCTTGGCACGTTTGGACGAGTTATGCTACGTTCGGTTAGGTTACGTTTGATTGGTTACTGTTGTTCGGTGGATATCTGCTCTCTGTTGTGCTCTGCTGTATTATGCTTCTCACTCTGGGTAGTCCAGCAATAGTGACTGCATCATGTTATGTTGAGTTAGGCTTCGTTTGGGTATGTTATGTTGGTTTGAGCTAGGTTTTGACCTCTTTGACTTTTATGCCGTACACTCCTACTCAGTGGATTTCTGCGCTCTACAGTGCTCTAATATGTTCTGCCTGTTTCCGGAAGTGTCAGGATTTGTGCTCTCGGCACGCTAGGTTGAGTTATGCTTTGTTTGGTTAGACTACGCTTGAATGGCTTAGGTTTGAATAGCTTGGACTATCGAGGTATACACTGTTTCTCGGTGGATTTCTGCGCTCTAGTATACTCTCCTATACTCTAATCGACACTGGGGAGGACAACGTTAGTGGCCGCGGCACGGTAGGCTTAGTTAATTTACGTTTGACTATGTTAGGTTTGGTTAG
>NW_016931144.1:0-1669 GCF_001483705.2 Eufriesea mexicana
GGTTTAGTTAGACTAAGTTTGGTTAGTTTATGTTAGTATGGATTGAGTTTTGGTGTCCCTGACCTACGTGGTATACACTGTTTTTCGGTGGATTTCTGAGCTATACATTGCTCTAATATGTTCTGCTTGTCTCTGGGGCGGCCAGCAATTGTAGTCTCGGCACCTTATGTTGAATTATGATACGTTCTGTTATGTGAGGTTAGGACATGTTAGGTTAAGATATCTGCCACTTCTGTGGTATACACTGCAATGCCGTGTGTTACTGCGCCCTACTGCGCTCCAGTATATTCTGCTTGGCTCTGCTGAGGCAAGCAATTGTGCTCTGGGCACGTTAGGTTGAGTTAATCTAAGTTCGGTAATGTCAAGTACGGCCATGTTAGGATAGGCTAGCTTCGACTCTTGTGCTATGCACTGCGATCCTATTGACTTCTGCGGTCTACTCTCATCTAATACGTTCTGCTTGGCTCTGTGGAGGGCATCATTGAGTGGTGGTGGCATGTTACGTTCAGTTAGGCTTCGCTCCCTTGGTTTACGTTAGTTTGTATTGGGCATATATAGCTTTGCCTTTCGTGCTATCCACAGTTGTTCGGTGGCATTCTGTGCATTACATTGCCTTACTATACTGTGTTCGAATCTGGGGATGTCTAGAATAGTGGTCGCAGGACGTTATTTTGTGTTATGTTACGTTTGGCTATGTCACGATTTGTTAGGTTAGGAAAGGATATCTTTCAATTCTGTGCTATACACTGCTGTTCTGTTGGTTTCTGCGCTCTTCATAGATCTACTGTACTATGCTCCACTCCTGGGAGAGCAGCAATAGAGGTCTCTGCACGTTAGGATATTAGTTATTCTACGTTCGGTTAGGTAACGTTAGGTCAAGTTAGGTCAGTACATCTTCGACTTTTGTGCTATATGCTACTATTTGGTAGCACTCTGCGCTCTACTATGCTCTAGTATATACTGCTTGGCTCTTCCGCGGCCAGCGATAGTGTTCTCGGCAGGTTAGGTTAGGTTAGGTTGCGTTTGGATATATTACATATGTATGTGTCATGCTAGGGTAGCTTTGACGTTTGTGCTTTACAGTGTTATTCGGTGGATTTCTGCGCTCTGCGTTGCTCTGCTATTCTACGCTCGACTGTAGGGTGCGAGCAATAGAGGTCGTGGCACGTTAGGTTGGGTTATGTTACGTTCGGTTAGGTTAAGTTAGGCTAGGATTGGTTAGGGTAGCTTTGACTTGCTTGCTATACGCTGCTATTCGGTGGACTCCTGCGCCCTGCTACGCTCTGGTATATTCTGCTTGGCTATGGGGATGCCAGCAGCATTGGTTTCGGCACGTTATTCTGCGATTGGTTGCGTTTGGCTACGTTACGTTTGGCTATGTTAGGATAGTGTGGCTATGAGTTTTGTGCTATTCAGTGCTATGCGGTAGAACGCTGCGATCTACATTTCACCACTATACTATGCTCGACCATAGGGAGGCCAGCAGTAGTGGTCGCCGCACGTTACGCGGAGTACGATTACGTCAGGTTTGGCTAGGTTACGTTGCGTTACGCTTTGATGGCTTTGAATTTTGAGCTACCCTCTGCTATCATACGGTCTTCAGCGATCTTCTGTACGCTATCACACTGTGCTTGTCTCTGTGGATGCCAGGAATAGCGCTCTATGCCCT
>NW_016931145.1:0-3030 GCF_001483705.2 Eufriesea mexicana
GGCGCAGAAATCCACCGAATAGCATTGTATAGGGCAAAAGTTGAAGATACCCTATCCCAACCTAGCCCAGCCTAACCTAATAATACGTAGCATAGCAGAGCGTAAAGTGCCGCGACCACTACTCGAGGCCTCCCCAGACAGAATCATGATGTAGTAGAGCAGAGTGGATCATAGGAATCCACCTGAAAAAAAGTATATGCCTCGAGAGTCAAAGGTATCCTAACCAAACTTATCGCAACCTAACATAACCAAACATGGTCTAACACAAAACAACGTGCCGCGGCCACTATTGCTCGCCTCCCCAGAGTCGGACAGAGTATAGTAGAACAGGGAATAGCGCAGAAATCCACCGAATAGCAGTGTACGCCACAGAAGCCAAAGATATCCTAACATTGCCTTCGTGCCCTACCCTAGCGAAACGGAGCATAACCAAAACTAACACGACGGCACCGCTATTGCTGGCCTCCCCAGACCAAAGCAGAACATACTGGGGCGCAGCAGCGCACAGAAACAAACGGAACGGCAGTCAATGGCACCAAAGTCTAAGGTATTTTCTCCTAACGTAAACAACCCTGTCATATGCAAACGTAGCCTAACAAAGCCTAACGCGCCGAGACCACTATTGCTGGCCTCCCGGAGCAAAGCAGGGAATATCAGAACGCACTCGAGCGTAGAAGTCGGAGGTTATCAGTTTAAACCACAGATGTCAAAACTATCATACGCTAACCTCACCAAACGTAATATGCCCGAACGTAGCATGGCACAACCTAACGTGCGGAGAACACTATTGCTGGCCGCCCCAGATCGAAGCAGAAAATACTGAAGCACAACGGAGCGCAGAAGCCCAACGAATAGCAGTGTATATCACAAAATTCAATGATGACATTACCTAACCTGGCCCTACCTAACCTACCCAAACTTAGTGTAACAAAGCATAACGTGACGAAGCCAATATTGCTGGCCTCCACTGAGTCAAGCAGAGAAAATTAGAGCACTTTGGTGACCAGAAATACGCCGAATAGCACTGAATAACACAGGAGTCTGACTAGCCTATCCCAACCTAGCCAAACGTAACAACCAGGACGTAGCCTAACTCTACCTAGCATGTCGGGATCACTATTGATGGCGTCCAGAGAGACAAGCGGAATGTACTAGGGCACAGTAGAGCGTAGAAATCCACCCCATTGCAGTGAATAGCACAGAAGCCGAAGATAATCTGACCTAACCTGACCTAACCTAACCTAACTGAACGTAGCACAGCTCAAAGTAACGTGTCGCGACCACGGCTCCAGGAATCCCCAGAGCTAAGCAGAATGTAGTAGAGCAGATTAGATCATTGTAATCCACCGAATAACATCGTATAGCACGAAAGCCAATGCTACGCTAACCAAACATAGCCCAACCTGTAATAACCAAACGGAGCCTAACATAAGCCAACCTAACGTGCCTGGACCACCATAACTGACATCTCCAGAGCCAGGCAGAATAAGGCAGAGCACAGTAGGGCGCAGATATCTGCCGCATTGAAGCGTAAAGCAAAAAAGTCATACCTAACTAAACCTAATCTATCCTAACATAACCTGTCCTAACCTAACTTAACCAAACGAGTCATAACGAAAGTTAACGTGCCCATACCACTCTTGTAGGCCTCCCCGCCGCGATGCAAGACATATTAGACGAAAGTAGCGCGCAGAATTCCGTAGACCAGGCTGTGTAGAGTACGAAAGCCAAAGATAACCTAAGCCATCCTGCCCTATGCTAACCTAACCAAACGTAGCATAGCTCACCATAACTTGACGGGACTACCGTTGCTGGCCTCCACAGTGCCGACCAGAGAATAACAGCGCAATGCAGAGCGCAGTAATACTAAGGATAGCAGTGTATAGCATACAAGTCAAAGCTATCATGTTCTAACGCAATCAAGCGTAACATAACCATACGTAATCTTACTCTACCTACCGTGCCTGCACCGCTATTGGTCGCTTCGCCAGAGCCCAGCAGAGCAGAGTATTGGAATGTAGAGCGCAGAAATTCGCCGTATAGCAGTGTATGTTACAGAAGTCGAGGATATCCTACCATAACCTGGCCCAATTCACCATAACCAAACGTAGCATAACCGGACGTAAAGCAGCGACCGACTGCTGGTGGCATTGCCAGAGACAAGGAGAATATAGTAGAGCAATGTTGAGGGCAGAAATTCAACGAAGAGAAGCGTATAGTAAAAAAGTCAAAAAATCCTAACCAAGCCTTCACAACCTACCCTAACGAAACGTAACATAACGCAACCTAACGTGCCGAGGCCACTATTACTGGCCACCTCGGAGCCAAGCAGAAAGTATGAGAACGCAGTAGAACGAAGAATTCGGAGGATAGCAGTGTGTAGCAGAGAAATCTGAAGTATCGTATCCTAACCTCATTAACCTAACCAAATGCGGCGTAACACGAATTAACTTGCCGAGATCACTATTTCTGGGCTCCCCAGAGCCAAGCAGAATATACTAGAGCACAGCAGAGCGCAGAAGTCCACCGCATTGCTGTGAATAGCATAAAAGTCGATGACATCCGGACACAATCTGACCTAACCTAACCTAACCAAATGCAGAGGAACTGAACAGAGCGCGCCGTCCCATTATTGCCGTCCTCCCATAAGTCGAGCAGATTATAGTTGAGTAACGTAGAGCGCATATATGCACCGAATAGCAGTGTACAACAGAAAAGTAAGAGAAACCCAAACTTAATCTTCCTAACCTAACCCAAAGATACGTAGCATAGCTGAACCTAACGCGCCGAGGCCACTATCACTGGCCACCACAGAACCAATCGGAGTATATTAGAACACATTAGAGCGCAGAAATTATCCCAATAGCAGTGTATAGAACAAAAGTCGAAGTAGCCTACCTTAACCCAGTCAAGCTTAACACACCCAAACGAAACATGACTAAACCTGACATGACGAGACCGCTATACCTGGACTACACAGAGCCAAGCAGAACATACTAGAGAGCACTAGTGTGCAGAAATCCGCCGAAC
>NW_016931146.1:0-571 GCF_001483705.2 Eufriesea mexicana
GGGTATACCACGCCAATAGGATCCTTCCTCCTTATTTATGCAAGAAAGTTAGCTCACCACGATATTAGTAAAAATGTCAATAGAATTAAATTTTCCAGACAGATTCTTCTGCATTGAAGTGGCTATAGCACTCCAAAAGGATTTCTCCTCCTTACGTATGCAAAGAAGTTAGCTCACCACGATATTAGTCGAAAATGTCAATAAAATTGAACTTTCCGGCCAGATTCTACAGCATTGCAATGGCTATAGTACGCCAAAAGTGTCTTTCCTCCACTTATGCAAGGAAGCTAGATCACCACGATATTGGTCGAAAATGTCAATAAAATTGAACTTTCCAGCCCAATTCTGCAGCAACTCAATGGCTATATACGCAAAAAGAATCTTTCCTCCTTACTTATGCAAGGAAGCTTGCTCACCACGAAATTATGCTCACCACGAAATTAGTCAAAAATGTCAATAAAATTGAATTTTCCAGACGGATTCTACAGCATTTCAGCGGGCATACCAGGCCAATAGAATCCTTCCTCCTTATTCACGCAAGGAAGTTAACTCACCACGATATTAGTCGAAA
>NW_016931147.1:0-763 GCF_001483705.2 Eufriesea mexicana
ATGTATGGATGTATGGGTGTATTGATGGATGGATGTATCGATGTATATATGTATGGACGTATGAATGGATGGACCTAACCTTGGATGGAAGTATGGATGGATGTATTTATTAATGTATGGATGTATGTTTGGACGGATGTTCGGCTGGATGGAGGAATGGATATATAGATATGTGGATGTATGTATGTATGAATGTATGGATGTATGGATATATCGATGTATGTATGTATTGATGTACGATTGAATGGATGTACGGATGTGTGGATGTATGGATGTATATATATATGGATGTATAGATGTATTTATTGATGTTTGTATGTATGTATGGATGGATGGATGTATTGTTGGATGGATGTATGGATTGTTGGATGGATGTATGGATGGATGGATGAATGGATCTATGGATGTATGTGTGGATGCTTTTATGGATGTATGCATGTATGTATAGATGGATGTATGGAAGGATGTTAGTATGGATGTATGTATGGACGAATGTGTATGTGTATGTATCGATCTATGTATTGATGTATATATGGATGTATGGATGGATGGATGGATGGATTGTTGTATGGATGAATGGACCGATGGGTGTATGGATTGTTTGATGTATGGTTGGATGGACGTATGGAAGGATGTATGTACGGATGAATCGATGTTTGGATGGGTGGATTTATGGATGTATGGAAGTATGAATGTATGAATGTAGGGTTGGACGAATATACGGATGGGTGGATGAATGGATGTATGTATGAGTGTATGTATG
>NW_016931148.1:0-649 GCF_001483705.2 Eufriesea mexicana
AAGTGCCTATACCACTATTTATGGCCACCCCAGCGCCAAGCAGAGCATATTGGAGGACGGCGGATGGCAGGAATCCAACGAATAACAGCGAGGGGCACAAAGGTCAATGCTCTCCTGTCCTAACCTAACCAAACGTAACATAACTAAACGCAACATAACTGTGACTGACATACCGGGACCCATACTGCTGGTCTCCCCAGGGCCAAGCATAATATACTAGAGCACGATAGAGTGCAGAAACAAACCGAGTAGCAGTGTACGTCGCAAAAGTCATAGTTATCCTGTCCTAACCTAACCATTCGTAACATTGCCAACCGTAACCAAACTCTACCTAACGAGCCGCCACCACGATTGCTGCCCTCCCCAGAGCCTAGCAGAACATATTAGAGGAGAGTAGAGCGCAGGAATCCACAGAATCTCAGTTCATAGCACAATAGTCGAAGCTACCGTATCCTGAATATCCTAACCTGAAGCAGCATACTCAGCATAACGTACAGCGACCACTATTGCTGGCTTCTACAGGGCCAAGCTGATTAGAGTCGAGTACTGTGGAGGGCAGGAATCCGCCGAATAAAAGTGTATAACACGAAAGTCAAAACGAACTTATCCAAACTTAGCCCAACATAGCCTAACCAAGCGTATCCTATCA
>NW_016931149.1:0-592 GCF_001483705.2 Eufriesea mexicana
TTGGGGAGGCCGGAAACAGTGGTCGCGGCTGGTTACGTTAGTTCGTGTTAGGTTTGGATATTTCTGCCCTTTCTCCTGTACACTGCGATTCTATGGATTTCTGCGCCATACTCTCCCCTGGTATGTTCTGCTTGTCTCTGCGTGGGCCATAAATATTGGTGGCGGCACGTTTGGTTGAGATTGGTTGCTTTTGGTAGAGATAAGATTGGTTAGAATAGGATATGGTACTATGACTTTTGTGCTACATAACGCTTTTCGTGGGATTTCTATGCTCTACTGTGCTCTATCACGCTCTGATTTGCCCTGAAACGTCCAGAAATAGTAGTCGCAGCATGTTTGGTTGAGCTAGGTTACGTGTGGTCAGTTTATGTTAGCATGAGTAAGGTTTGGATGTATTCGACTTTTCTGCGATACACAGCGATTATAACGTCTCCTGCGCTGTACTGTGCGCCACAAAAAACTGTACTGTGCGCCACAAAACCGCCCTTTTGTTCTGGTACGCCGGGAATATAGGTCGCGGCAAGTTAGGATGTACTATGATACGTTCGGTTAGGCTAGGTTTGGTTAGGTTTGGTTGGGATAGCTCTGACTT
>NW_016931150.1:0-519 GCF_001483705.2 Eufriesea mexicana
GCAAGTAGATGGCAGTACTTGCCATTGGAATGAAGGCGTTAGACGATCTATTCACCAAGATATAACAGATTATATGTTCTGACTAGACCTATTCTCTGGAAACTAGGTGGCTGTACTTGCCATTGGATTGAAGGCGTTAGGCGATGTATTCACCAAGCGATAACATGTTATAGATTTTAAATAGACCTATTTTCTGCCCAGTAGATGCCTGTTCATGCCATTGGACTGAAGGCGGTTGGCGATCTATTCACCAAGCTATAACAGACTATAGACCTTGAATAAGCCTATTCTCTTGCAAGTAGATGGCTGTAAAGGCGTTAGGCGATCTATTCACCAAGCTATAACAGGTTATAGATTTTGAATAGACCTATTCTCTGGCAAGTAGATGGCTGCACATGCCATTGGGCTGAAGGCGTTCGGCCATGTGTTCACCAAGATGTAACAGGATATAGATTGTAAATAGACCTATCCTCTGGCTAGTAGATGGCTGTACTTGCCGTTGAATTGGAGGCGTTAGAC
>NW_016931151.1:0-587 GCF_001483705.2 Eufriesea mexicana
GATGTGTTTATGGATGTATGTATGGACGAATGTATTTGTGTATGAATGGATATATGTATTGATATATGTATGCATGTATGCATGGGTGGATTAATGGGCAGTTGTATGGATGTATGGATTGATGAATGGATGTATGGGTGTATGTATGGATGTATGTATTGATGTTTGTATGGATGTATGGATGGATGGATGGATTGGTCAGTGGATGTAAGGATGGATTTATGTATGTTTCGATGGATGTATGGATGGGTGGATGTATGGATGGATGCATATACGGAAGGATGGATATGTGGATGTATGTATGTAAGGACGGATGGCTGTATGGATGGAGGGATGTGTGGATGGATTGAGGTATGGAGGGACGAAAGTTTGTATGAATGTATGTATGGATGTGATTAAAGATCTATATATGGATGTATGTATGGGTGTATGTATGGACGTATGTATGGATGTACGGATGATTGGATGTACGGATGTATATATGTATGGATGTATGGATGCATGAATGCATGCTTGTATGGATATATGTAGGGAGGTTTTTATGGATGTATGCGTGGATGTATGGATAGATGTGTGGGAGGATGTGT
>NW_016931152.1:0-1187 GCF_001483705.2 Eufriesea mexicana
CGATTGCAATGGCTATAGCGCGCAAATAGGATATTTCTTCCTTCATTATGTAAGAAAGTTAGATAACATTGATATTAGACGAAAATGTAAATAAAACTGAATTTTCCGGCCAGGTTCAATAGCACAGCAATGGTTATAGCACGCCAATAGGATATTTCTTCCTTATTTATGCATGAAAATTCGTTCACAACGATATTAGTCGAAAATGTCAATAATCATGAATTTTCGAGCCAGATTCTATAGGATTGCAGTGACTATAGTACACCAGTAGAACCTTTCCTCCTTCTATGAGCAAGAAAGGTAGGTCACCACGATAGCAGTTGATAATGTCAATAAAATTGAATATTCCTGCCAGATTCTATAGCATTACCATGGCTATAGCAAGCCAAAAGAATATTTCACCCTTCTTTATGCAAGAAAGTTAGTTCACCAAGATATCAGTCGAGAATATCAATAAAAATGAATTTTCCAGGCAGGCTCTATAGCATTTCAGTGACTATAGTACGCCAGTAGAACAGTTCTCATTATTTAGGCGGGAACGTCTGGTCACCACGATAGTAGTCGATAATGTCAATAAATTTGAATTTTCCAGCCAGGTTCTGAAGCATCGCAATGATTATAGCGCGACAGTAGAACCTTTCCTCCTTATATATCCATGAAAGTAAGGGCACCACAATATTAGCCGAAAATGTCAATAAAATTCAATTTTCCAGACTGATTCAATAGCATTGCAATGACTGTAGCACGCCAAAAGGATATTTCTTCCATAATTATGCAAGAAAGTTAGCTCACCACGATATTAGTCGAAATTGTCAATAAAATTGAATTTTCCAGCCAAATTCTATAGCATTGAAATGGCTATAGCACGCCAATAGGATATTTCTTCCTTATTTATGCAAGAATGCTAGCTCACCACGATACTAATCGAAAATGTCAATAAAATCGTATTTTCCAGCCAGATTCTATAGGATTGCAGTGACTATAGTACGCCAGTTGAACCTTTCCTCCTTCTGTATGTAAGAATGTTAGGTCACCACGATAGTAGTCGATAATGTCAATAAAATTGGATTTTCCAGCCAGATTCTATAGCATCGCATTGACTATAGCGCGACAGTAGAATCTTTCATGCTTACATATCCAAGAAAGTTAGGTCACCACAATATTAGCCGAAAATGTAAATAAAATTT
>NW_016931152.1:1254-1521 GCF_001483705.2 Eufriesea mexicana
ATCTTCCATATTTATGCAAGAAAGATAGCTCACCACGATATTAGTCGAAAATGTCAATAAAATGGAATTTTCCAGCCAGATTCTATACGATTGCAATGGCTATAGCACGCAAATAGGATATTTCTTCCTTATTTATGCAAGAAAGTTAGCTAACATCGATATTAGACGAAAATGTCAATAAAACTGAACTTTCCGGCCAGGTTTGAGAGCACTGCAATGGTTATAGCACGCCAATAGGATATTTCTTCCTTATTTATGCATGAAAAT
>NW_016931153.1:0-379 GCF_001483705.2 Eufriesea mexicana
CTACTGCCGGCCTTACCAGAGTTGGGCAGTGTGTAGTAGAGCACAGTAGGTCTCAGGAATCCATCAAATAACGATCTATGCTGAGAAAGCCAATGCTATCCAAACCTGGCCCTAACAAGCACAACCTAACCAAACATAACGTAACTCTGCCTAACGTGCCGAGACCACAATTCCTGGCACCCACAGAGACAAACAGAGTATGATAGAGCTCAGTAGAGCCCAGAAGTCTACCGAATAGCAGTGCATAGCACAAAGACCGAAACCACCCTAACCAAACGTAAACAAACGTAGCCTTACCAAATGTAACATAACACATCATATCGTTCCACGACAGCTACTGCTGTCCTCCCCAGAGTTGAGCAGGATATAGTAGAGTAAT
>NW_016931154.1:0-926 GCF_001483705.2 Eufriesea mexicana
GAAATTTCGGTGTATACTGCGCTTATGACTAGAGATACTTACATTTGACCGTACGGTGCTCAGAAAGTGCACCAACAGAGCACTGTAATCGATGGAATTATTTGTTGAATAATGACATGGATTTTATGGTAATATTTGGATGACAGCGGACATACACATCATCCCTCGAAAAGTTAACAATTAACAACACAGTAGTGAGCGCAGCCACCACCACAGTGCTGTAGAAGTTGGATGATCTGCCCACTGGTGAAGTAAACTCTACAGCAAATGGAGGATGGTCAATTTATAGTACTGTTTGGCTGGAGACATTTAGAATTGACGTTACGGTAATTGGTACATCCGCCAACGGTACTCGGTAGCTGTTGGAACGATATGTTCTACAACGGTTTGGATTTTATGGTATATCTAGAATGGCAAAGGACAGATCCATTAACCATCGAGACATTTACAATTGAAAACACCGTTTTCAATAAACCAATCATCAGAGCACTCTAGCCGTTGGAATACTTTGCTTAATGACGATGTATATTTCAAAGTACTTCTGGAATAATCAGTATGTACTACGGCTTTGGCTACAGATATTTACAACTGATACAACGGTATGAAGAACAACCAACAACAAAGCACACTAGACGTTGTGATATCCTGTTTAGTGACGATTTAGATTCTGCTGCAACTACAAGAATGAGACCATAGATATTCCTTATCTCTCAAGGCTTTAGGAATTGGCACAGCAGGAAAGAGCACATCCATAATCACAGTGCTGTAGACTTTGAGTCATCTGTTCCCTTGTGATGTAAATTCCACAGCCGTTCCCGAACAAACAATGGATATTACGGTTGTGGCCAGAGTTATTTACATTCGACAGCTCGGTAAGAGGTACATTCACCAACAGAGCACTGTGGCCTAGGATGAACCTGTCCGAT
>NW_016931155.1:0-663 GCF_001483705.2 Eufriesea mexicana
CTCAATGGTGATATAAATTCTACAACAATTCTAGAATGACAGAATATGCAGCCACTGGCCCTCGATTCGTTAAGTATTGATGACACAGTACTGAGTACAGCCGTCATCACAGTCATGTAGCCGTTTGACAACTTTTTCCGCCGATGACGCAACTTTGAAGCCGTTTCTAGAATAACCTATACGTGGTGCGGCTATGGCTAGTGATGTATACAATTGACAGTACAGCACTTAGTACATTTACCAACAGATCTCTGTTGCCGTTGGATCAAACTGCCCACCGATGATGTATACTCTACATAAATTCTATGACGGGAAATGCAGGTCCATTGTCCCTCGAGATATTAACAATAGACAGCAGGGTACAGAGGACAGCCGTTGTCACGGCATTGTAACTGTTGTGTAACTTATTCCACAGGTAGCGTCAGCTGCAATGCAATTACGGAATAATTAATGTATACTGCGGTTATGGCTAGATGTATTTACAGTTGACCGTGTGGTACTTCGTACATCTACCAGCAGAGCACTGCAGCCACTGTGCTGATGTATACGTATTATATTTCATAGCTACACTAGAATGACAAAAGACATATCCATTATCCAGTGTGACGTTAGCAATTGAAGACACAGTATTGAATACAGACATCATCACAGCAGTCTAGCTGC
>NW_016931156.1:0-309 GCF_001483705.2 Eufriesea mexicana
CCTATCCCAACGTAGCCATACGTAGCACAACCGAGCGTAGCTCAACTCTACCTAATGTGACGAGACCACTATTGCTAGCCTCCCCAGTGCCAAGAAGAATATGCTAGAGCACAGTAGAGTGCAGTAATCCACCGCACAGCCTTGTGTAGCACGAAAGTGGAGGAAATCCTAGCCCAACGTGTCCTGCCCTAACCTAACCGAACGTACCATAACTCAACATGTGGTGCCGAGATTAGTGTTGCTGGTCTCCCCGGAGCCAAGCGAAGCATATTAGAGCAACGTTGAGCGCAGGAATTCACCGTGTATGGG
>NW_016931157.1:0-514 GCF_001483705.2 Eufriesea mexicana
CTCTCGGGAGTACAGCAATAGTGGTCTCGTCCTGTTGGGTTTCTTTATGTTACGTTTTTATACGTTACGTTTGGCAAGCTTATGATGGGCTACTTTGACTTTTGAGCTGTACACGGCTATTCGTTGTGTGTCTGCGCCCTAATGTGCCCTAACCTGCTTCGCTTGACCCCACGTATGTCATTAATAATGGACGCTGCACAATATGTTGAGTTAGACTTCGTTTGGTTAGGTTAGGTTTGGTAACTTCGGGTTAGGATATCCCTGTCCTTTGTGCTGTACACTGCAATGCAGTGGATTACTGCGCTCTACTGTGCTCTAGTATATTCTGCGTGACTCTGGGTAGGCCATTAAAAGTGGTCTCGGCGCGTTAGGTTCAGACATGTAACGTATGTCTATGTTACGTTTGGTGAGGTTAGGAAAGGATATTAAACATTTCCGCTATACACTTCTGTCCAGGGACTTCAGCGTCCTACTCTCCTCTAATATGTTCTGCCTGGATCTTGGGAGGGAAGCG
>NW_016931158.1:0-2416 GCF_001483705.2 Eufriesea mexicana
CAGTGTAGACACAAAGGTCAATGTAGACTATCCTTACCTATCCAAACGTAACACATCCAAACGTAACCTAGTCCAACCAAACATGACGAGACCCCTGTCGTTGCCCTCCGCGGAGGGAAACAGAGTGTACTAGAGCACGGTAGTGCGCAGAAAACCACCGCATTGCAGTGACAGCACAAAAGTCGAAAATATCGTGACCTAAG
This sequence comes from Eufriesea mexicana, assembly GCF_001483705.2. Taxonomy (NCBI): domain Eukaryota; kingdom Metazoa; phylum Arthropoda; class Insecta; order Hymenoptera; family Apidae; genus Eufriesea; species Eufriesea mexicana. The sequence continues at coordinate 204 of NW_016931158.1, forward strand.
CTGACCTAACCTAACCTAACCGAACGCAGTGTAACTTAATAGAGCGTGCCGGGACCACTATTGCTCACCGCCACTGAGTCGAGCGGAGTATAGTAGAGTGATGTAGAGCGCAGAAATCCACCTAATAGCCGTCTATGGCACAAGAATGGCAGATATCCTAACCTCACCGGACCTAACCTATCCTAACCAAACGTAACATAGCTCAACCTAATGTGCATCGACCACTATAGCTCGCCACCCCAAGTTCGTGCAGAGTATTGAAGATCTATGTTCGGCGCATAAATACACCGAATGGTAGTGCATAGCACAATAGACGAAGGAATCCTAACCAGACCTTCCCAACCTGACCCAACGAAGCGTAGCCTAACCCAATCTAACGCGACGAGAACACTATTGCCGGCTTCCCAAGAGCCAAGCAGAAAGTACTAGAACACACCAGAGCGCAGAAGTCATCATCATTGCAGTGAAGAGCACAAAAGCTGTAGATATTCCAACCAAACATAACCTACCCTGATCAAACCAAACGTAACCTAACTCAAACTATCTTGCCACGACCACCACTGCTCGCCTCCCCAAAGTCGAGCGAAGTATAGGAGAGCAATGTAGAGCGTGGAAATGAACCGTGTGGCAGTGTACATCACAAACGTCAAAGAAATCCTAACCAAACCATTCTAACCGAACCCGACGTTAAGTAATCTAGCACGACCTAGCGTGCCGGGACTGCTATTACTCACCACCATAGAGCCAGGCGGAGCATATTGGATCACAATAGGGCCCAGACATCCTGCGAATAGCAGTGTACAGCACAAAAGACAAAATAGCTTATCCTGCATTAGCCAAACGTAGCTTTCACGAACGTAACCTAACTCAACCTAATACGACGAGACCTCTATTGCTGGCCTCCGCAGAGGCAAGCAGAATGTACTAGAGCATAGTAGTGCGCAGAGATTCACCGCGCTGGAGTGTATATCAAAAAAGTCGAAAATAACCAAACCAAGCCTGACCTAACCTAACTTAACCAATCGCAGCCCAACTCCACATAACGTGCAGAGACCACTATTGCTGACCTCCCCAATGCCAAGCGGAACACACTAGAGCACGCTAGAGCGCAGAAATCCCCCGAATAGTAGTGTATGGCGCAAAATTCGATGCAATCCTATACTAATATATGGAATCTTGACATAACTAATCGTAACACAACTCAAACTAACGTACCGCGACCACAATTGTTTGCCTCCACAGAGTCGAGCAGAAATTACTAGAGGGCAGTAGAGCGCAGGATTGAATAGAATCGCAGCGTATGGCATAAATGTCACATGTATCAAAACCCAACCCAAGCTAGCAGAACCTAACCGAACGTAGCCTACCCCGGCGTGACGTGCCGCGACCACTATTGGCGGCCTCCTCGGGCACAAGCAGAATATAGTAGAGCACAGACGATCGCAGAAATCCACTGAACAACAGTTTATAGCGCTAAAGCCAAAGCTATAACTACCGAACTTAACCTAACCTAAACTATACGAACGTAACCTAACTCAGCCTAAGGTGCCGATACCAATATTACTGGGCCCCTCAGAGCCAAGCAGAATATACTAGAGCACAGTAGAGCGCAGAATACACCGCATTGCATTGCAAAGCAGAAAGGTGAAGATACCCTAGCCTAACATGACCTAACCTAACCTATCCAAACGTAGTGTAACTCAATACAACGTGATGATACATATATTGCTCGGATCCCCAGATCCAGGCGGAACACACTAGGGTACAGTAGAAAGCAGAAATCCTACGAATAGCAATGTATAGCACAGAAGTCAAGGCTGCCGCAAACCTAGACTAAGCGAACAAACCCAAACAGAGTATAATCTGCAGCGACCTCTATTAGTGGCCTCCTTGGGGCCAAGTAAGGCATATTGGAGCACATTAGAGCGCAGATATCCGACGAATAGCGGTGTATGTCGCAAAAACCGCAAAAGACAGAGTAACCTGTCCTTAGCTAGCCAAACGTAACAGATGCAAATGAAACCTGAACATAAAGAACACGACGAGACCGCAAGTTCTTGCCTCCACAGAGACAAGCGGAATGTACTTTAGCACAGTAGAGAGCAGGAATCAACCGCACTGCAGTGAATAACGCAAAAGCCGCAGACATCGTAGCCTAACCTTACCTAACCTTACATTATCAAACGCAGCATAGCTCAACGTAACCTGCCGCG
>NW_016931158.1:3309-25183 GCF_001483705.2 Eufriesea mexicana
AGCCTAACCAAACGTAGCCTAACACAACCTATCGTGCCAGGCCCACTGTTGCTGTCCACCACATAGTCAAGTAGAGTATGGTAGTGCACAGTAGTTCGCAGTAAGCCACCGAATAGCAATGTATAGCGCAAAAGTATAAGATAACCTAACATAACCAGACACAACCGAACCTAACCAAACGTGAAATAATTAAATCTAACTATCCGAGACATTCACTGCTGGCCTCCCCGGAACAAAGCAGAACTCGCCAGAGCACAGTAGATCGTAGAAATCCGCCGAATAGCAGTGTATAGCGCTAACGTCAAAGAAATCCTAACCAAGCTTTCGTGACCTGACCAAACGGGGCGAAACCTAACAAAAACCAACGTGCCGAGGCCACCATTACTGGCCACCCCAGAGCCAAACAGAAAACACTGAAGCACGGTAGAGAGCACTAGTCCACTGCATGATAGTCTATAGCGCAAAAGTTAACCATACCCTGGCATAACCTGACCATAACTAACCAACCCGAACGCAGTGTATCACGGTACAAGGTGCCGCGTCCGATGCACCTGGCCACTCCAGCGCCAGGCAGAATGTAGTAGAGCACAGTAGAGCACAGAAACGCACGGAATAGCAGTGTAGACACAAAGGTCAATGTAGACTATCCTTACCTATCCAAACGTAACACATCCAAACGTAACCTAGTCCAACCAAACATGACGAGACCCCTGTCGTTGCCCTCCGCGGAGGGAAACAGAGTGTACTAGAGCACGGTAGTGCGCAGAAAACCACCGCATTGCAGTGACAGCACAAAAGTCGAAAATATCGTGACCTAAGCTGACCTAACCTAACCTAACCGAACGCAGTGTAACTTAATAGAGCGTGCCGGGACCACTATTGCTCACCGCCACTGAGTCGAGCGGAGTATAGTAGAGTGATGTAGAGCGCAGAAATCCACCTAATAGCCGTCTATGGCACAAGAATGGCAGATATCCTAACCTCACCGGACCTAACCTATCCTAACCAAACGTAACATAGCTCAACCTAATGTGCATCGACCACTATAGCTCGCCACCCCAAGTTCGTGCAGAGTATTGAAGATCTATGTTCGGCGCATAAATACACCGAATGGTAGTGCATAGCACAATAGACGAAGGAATCCTAACCAGACCTTCCCAACCTGACCCAACGAAGCGTAGCCTAACCCAATCTAACGCGACGAGAACACTATTGCCGGCTTCCCAAGAGCCAAGCAGAAAGTACTAGAACACACCAGAGCGCAGAAGTCATCATCATTGCAGTGAAGAGCACAAAAGCTGTAGATATTCCAACCAAACATAACCTACCCTGATCAAACCAAACGTAACCTAACTCAAACTATCTTGCCACGACCACCACTGCTCGCCTCCCCAAAGTCGAGCGAAGTATAGGAGAGCAATGTAGAGCGTGGAAATGAACCGTGTGGCAGTGTACATCACAAACGTCAAAGAAATCCTAACCAAACCATTCTAACCGAACCCGACGTTAAGTAATCTAGCACGACCTAGCGTGCCGGGACTGCTATTACTCACCACCATAGAGCCAGGCGGAGCATATTGGATCACAATAGGGCCCAGACATCCTGCGAATAGCAGTGTACAGCACAAAAGACAAAATAGCTTATCCTGCATTAGCCAAACGTAGCTTTCACGAACGTAACCTAACTCAACCTAATACGACGAGACCTCTATTGCTGGCCTCCGCAGAGGCAAGCAGAATGTACTAGAGCATAGTAGTGCGCAGAGATTCACCGCGCTGGAGTGTATATCAAAAAAGTCGAAAATAACCAAACCAAGCCTGACCTAACCTAACTTAACCAATCGCAGCCCAACTCCACATAACGTGCAGAGACCACTATTGCTGACCTCCCCAATGCCAAGCGGAACACACTAGAGCACGCTAGAGCGCAGAAATCCCCCGAATAGTAGTGTATGGCGCAAAATTCGATGCAATCCTATACTAATATATGGAATCTTGACATAACTAATCGTAACACAACTCAAACTAACGTACCGCGACCACAATTGTTTGCCTCCACAGAGTCGAGCAGAAATTACTAGAGGGCAGTAGAGCGCAGGATTGAATAGAATCGCAGCGTATGGCATAAATGTCACATGTATCAAAACCCAACCCAAGCTAGCAGAACCTAACCGAACGTAGCCTACCCCGGCGTGACGTGCCGCGACCACTATTGGCGGCCTCCTCGGGCACAAGCAGAATATAGTAGAGCACAGACGATCGCAGAAATCCACTGAACAACAGTTTATAGCGCTAAAGCCAAAGCTATAACTACCGAACTTAACCTAACCTAAACTATACGAACGTAACCTAACTCAGCCTAAGGTGCCGATACCAATATTACTGGGCCCCTCAGAGCCAAGCAGAATATACTAGAGCACAGTAGAGCGCAGAATACACCGCATTGCATTGCAAAGCAGAAAGGTGAAGATACCCTAGCCTAACATGACCTAACCTAACCTATCCAAACGTAGTGTAACTCAATACAACGTGATGATACATATATTGCTCGGATCCCCAGATCCAGGCGGAACACACTAGGGTACAGTAGAAAGCAGAAATCCTACGAATAGCAATGTATAGCACAGAAGTCAAGGCTGCCGCAAACCTAGACTAAGCGAACAAACCCAAACAGAGTATAATCTGCAGCGACCTCTATTAGTGGCCTCCTTGGGGCCAAGTAAGGCATATTGGAGCACATTAGAGCGCAGATATCCGACGAATAGCGGTGTATGTCGCAAAAGATAGAGTAACCTGTCCTTAGCTAGCCAAACGTAACAGATGCAAATGAAACCTGAACATAAAGAACACGACGAGACCGCAAGTTCTTGCCTCCACAGAGACAAGCGGAATGTACTTTAGCACAGTAGAGAGCAGGAATCAACCGCACTGCAGTGAATAACGCAAAAGCCGCAGACATCGTAGCCTAACCTTACCTAACCTTACATTATCAAACGCAGCATAGCTCAACGTAACCTGCCGCGAACACAGCTCCTGGCCTTCCCAGAGTGAAGCAGAATATTGTAGAGCTGTGTAGATCCCAGAAATCCGCCGAATAACACTATATGGCGCGAATGTCAGAGTTGTCCTAGCCAAACATTGCCAAACCTAACGTAACCAATCAAAACAGCTCAAACTAACTTGCCACTGCCACTACTTCTCGCCTCACCAGAGTCGAGCGGAGTATAGTAGAGCAATGTACAGCGCGGAAAAGCACCGAATAGCAGTGTATACCTCAAAGGTCAAAGAAATCCGGACCAAACCTTCGTAAGCTGGCCCAAAGGTCCGTAACATAGCTCAACCTAACATGCCGCACCCACTACTGCTGGCATCCCCATAGCCAAGCAGAGTATACTAAAGTACAGTAGAGCGCAGGAATACACCGCATTGTCGTGTATGGCCATAAAGTCAAAGATATTCAAACCTTATCTGAGCTATCGCAACCAAACCAGTCGTAGCACACCTCAATGTAATGTGCCGAGACTACTATTGCGACCCTTCCAGAGACAAGCAGAGCATGCTAGAGCACACTAGACTGCAGAAGTACACAGAATAGCAGTGTATAGCACAAAAGCCAAAGCTTACCTATCCTTATATATCCAACCGTAGCATAACCAAACGTAACATAACTCAACACAACGTACCGTGGCCACTATTGCTGCCCCCCAGCGACGTGCAGAACACATTAGAGGACGGTAGAGCGCTGAAATCCATAGAATCGCAGTGTTTAGCACAAAAGTCGTAGCCACCCTAACCTAACTCTGGCTAACCTAGCATAACCTAGTGCAGACTGCCTAAGCGTAACGTGCCGCGACCACTCTTGGTGGCCCCCTCAGAGCCGAGCAGAATATAGTGGGGCTCTGTTGAGCGCAGAGGTCCACCCGAAAACAGTGTATGGCACGAACGCAAAAGCTACACTTACCGAACATAGTCTAAACTAAACCGACCATACGTATCGTAACATAACCTAACGTGCCGAGACCAATACTGCTGGAATTCTCAGGGCTAAGCGGAAAAAGGAGGGCGCAGTGGAGCGTAGATACAGTCCGGAGAGCAGTGTATGGCACGAAAGTCTGGGTAAACCTGTCTAAACTTAGCCTAACCTGACCTAACCGAAAGTAACCTATCCTAAACTAACATGCCGCGGCTACTATTGCTGGCCTCCCCAAGTCGAAGCAGAAAATGTTAGATCACTGGTGAGCGCAGAAATCCGCGGACAGCAGTACACAGCACAGAATTCCAAGCTGTCCAATCCTAATATCACAGAACTTAACTTAACCGAACGTAGCATAGCACAACCTAATGAGCAGAGACTACTACTACTGGCTTCACAGAGCCATGCAGGATATACCAGAGCAAAGCAGAGCTTAGAAATGCACAAATTCGCATTGTATAGCACAAAAGTCGTCGATATACTAACCTAACCTGACATAACCTGACCCTACCAAGGGTAGAATTACTAAACGTAACTGGACGACCCCTCTATTGCTGGCCTCCCAAGCGCTATACAGAACATATTAGAGCACAGTAGCGCGCAGAAATCCACCGAAAAGCAGTGTATAACCCAAAGGGGAAAGCCATCCTAATCAAACGTAAAGCAACCTAACCTAACCAAAAGAGCCTGTAGTGCCACGACCGCAATTTATTGCTTCGCAGGGGTCGAGTAGAGAGCAGCAGAGTAATGAAGAGCGCAGAGATCCAGCGAACAGCAGTGTACAGCACAACAGCCAAATCTATCCTATCCAGATCTCATCAATTGTAACACTACCAAACGTAGCCTATCACAGCGTATCGTGCCATGACCACAATTGCTGGACTCCCAAGAGTCGAGCAGGGTATAGTAGAGCACAGTAGAGGGCAGAAAGCTACAAATAGCAATGTATAGAACAAAGGTCTAAGATACACTGACCTAACCGCGACAAACCTTACCTAACCGAGCGGAGAATAACTAAACCAAACGAAACGCGAACACTACTGCTGGCACCCCCAGAGGCAAAGAGAATAAGATAGAGCACAGTGGAGCACAGAAGTGCACAGGATATCAGTGTTGAGCACATATGTCAAAGCTATCCAAACCTAACCAATGCTAACTTAACCCAACCAAACGTATGCTGACTCAGCCTACCCTGCCGCGGCCACCATTTCTGATCGCCCCAGAGCTAAGCGGGCCATATTGGAGCACAGTAGAGCACAGAAATTCAACGTACAGCAGTGTACAGCACAAAAGTCGAAGCTATCCTCTCCTATCCATACCAACGGTAACATTACCAAACGCAGCCTAGCGAAACCTATCGAGCCATGACCACTGTTGCTGGCCTGCCCAGAACAGAGCAGAGTATAGTAGAGCACAGTAGAGCGCAGGAAACCACCAAACTGCAGCGAAGATCACAAACGTCAAAGATACTTTAACTTCAGACGACCTAGCCTGTCCTAACCAAACGTAGATTAACTCAACGAAACGTGCCGATACCACTACTGCTGTCCTCTCCAGATGCAGGCAGAGCGAATTGGAGCACTGAAGGGCGCAGAAGTCCGCCGAACATCAGTGTATAGCGCAAAAATCTAAGCCATTATCTCCTACCATAACCGAACGTAACATATCCACCTGCAGCGCATTTCAACCTGATGTGCGGAGACCACTGTTACTTGACATCCCAGATTCGAGCAGAATATGGTAGGGCAGAACGTAGAAATCCAATGAAGATCAGTGTGTAGCACAAATGTCGATGGCAACTTGACCGAACTTAGCCTATCCTATCCTAGCCGAACGTAGCATAACAGAACCTAACGTGCCGCGAGGACTATTGCTCGCCTCCCCAGAGCGAAGCAGAACATGTTAGAGAACAGTAGGGCGGAGGAGTCCACCGTACAGCTGTGTATAGCACAAAGGACATATCCGTCCTAACCAAACTTATCCTAACCTAACCAAGGCAAACGAAATGTAACACAACCGACGAGACACGAACACTATTGCTGGTCTCCCAGAGACAAGCAGAACTTACTGGAGCACATTAGAGCTCAGAAGTCCACCGAATATAGGTGTTTAGCACGAAAGTTAAAGTTATCCTTTCCTAACTCAAACAATCGTAACATAACCGAAAGTAGCATAACTCAAAGTTACGTGCCGAGACCACTACTGCTGTCCTCCCCAAAGCCAAGCAGAGCACATTAAAGCACAGTGGGGGGCAGAGATCCATCGAATATCAGTGTATAGCACAAGGGTCAAAGCTTTTCCATCCCAACATAGGCAAACTTAACACAAGCGAACGTAACCAAACTCAACCTAACGTGCTACGACCATTACTGCTGGCCTCCTCAGGGCCTTGCAGAATATACTAGAGGGGAGTAGGGCGCAGAAATGCATAGAAACGCAGTGTGTAGTAAATAAATCAAAGCTATCCGATCTTTACCCTTGCCAACATAAACTAACAATACGTAATCTAACACAACCCAACATGCCGCGGCCACGATTTCTGGCCTCCACAGGACAGAACAAAGCATATTGGGGCACAGCAGAGCGCAGAAATCTACCGGAAACAGTTTGCAGCACAAAAGTCATAGGTTCCGTATCCGAACCTAATCCACCGTGACACTACCGAACGTAACCAAACTCAACGTAACGTGCCAAGACCGCTATTGCTGCGCTCCACAGAGCATAGCAGAGCGTACTAGAGTACACTAGAGCGCAGAAGTCCATAGAATAGCAGTGTGTAGCACAAAAGTCAAAGCTATGCTAACCTAACAAGCCCTAACCTAGCCATGCCAAGCGTAGCATAACGCGACCTAGCCTCCCGATACCACCATTGATAGCCCCAGAGCCAGGGAGAACATACTAGAGCACATTAGGGAACAGTCATCTTCCGCATAGCAGTTTGCGACACAGAAGTCAAAGTAATCCTGACGTAACCTGTCCTAACCTGGCTGAGCCAAGCGTAACATAGCTAAATGTAACGTGCCGAGAATAATCTTGCTGGCCCCCAGAGACATGCAGGGCATATTAGAGCAATGTAGAAGGCCGGAGTCCAAGGAATAGCGGTGTACAGTATAAGAGTCAAGGCTACCCCATCATGTGCTAACCAAACGCAGCACAACCGAACGATATCCAACTCAAGCTAACGTGCTGAGAACATTGCTGCTGACCTCCGCGGAGCCAAGCGGAACATTCTTGAGCGCAGTAGAGTGCAGAAAGCCACCAAGAAACAGTGTGTGGCACAAAAGTCAGAGACATCGAAACATAACCTTACTCAACCCAACCTAACCAAGCTTGGAACAACTAAACCTAACAATACGAGACATCTACTGCAGGAATCGCTAGGGCCCAGCAGAGCATAGTAGAGGAATGGGGTGCGCAGAAATCCACCGAAATGCACTGTATAGCACAAAAGCCAAAGTTATCCTATCCTAGCTTCACAAGACGCAACATAAACATACGAAACCTAACTCAACCTATCGCTCCTGCACTTCTATTGCTGACTTCTCCAGAGCCAAACAGAATATACTAGAGCACAGAGGACCGCAGGAATCCGCCGCATTGGAGTGTAAAGGGGAAAAGTAGAAGACGTCACAACTTAACGTGGCATAACCTAACACAGCCAAACGAAGCCGATCCAAACCTAACGCGCCTATCCCATTATTGCTGGCCCCCACATCGCAAAGCAGGGCACATTAGAGGTGAGTAGAAAGCAGTGGTTCATAGAATGGCAGTGCACTTCACGGAAGTCGAAGATATCCATTCCTACCCCAAACAAACCTAACCAAACCGAACGAAGCCTAACCAAACGTAACGCGCCGCGGCCGCCATTTCTGGTATCCGCAGAGCAAAGCAGGTAGTATCAGATCGCAGCAGAGCCCAAGGATTCACCGAATAGCAGTGTACAGCGAAAAAGGCAAACCTACCCTATTCTAACCTAACCAACAGTATCATAATCAGACGTAACACAACCGAAGCCGACGTGCAGCGAAAGCCACTGCTGGACACCGCAGAGCCAAGCAGAATATGTTCGAGCAGAGTAGTGTACAGAAATCCACTGAATAGCTGTGTATAGCACAAAAGTGAAACTAATCCTGTCCCATCCAAACAAACTTTGCATAACCATTCTCAACGTACCACAGCCTAACGTGCCGGGAACACCACAGCAGGAAACCAAATGTCCAAGCAGAATATACTTGAGCTCAGTAGAGCGCAGAAATCCACCGAGTAGCAGTGTATAGCACAGAAGTCAAAGCCATCCTAACCAAACTTATCCCATGCCAAACAAACCAAACGTAGCATAGCCGAAACAAACGTGCCACGACCACCACTGCTGGCCTCCCCAGATACAAGCAGCACATATTAGAGCAAAGTTGGGCTCAGATATCCACCGAATAGCAGTGTGCAGCACAAAAGCCTAATCTACTTTATCCTAACCTAACCAAACGTAACAGAGCCAAGCGCAACTTGACTTAATCTAACGTTCCACGGACACTATTGCTGGCATCCCCAGAGCCAAGCAGCGTATACTAGAACACAGTAGAGCGCAGGAATACTCCGAACAACAGTGTACCGCGCGTAAGTCGAAGCTATCCAACCCTAACCTAGACAAGCGTAACCAAACCAAACGCAGCTTAACTCATTCCAACTTGTCGAGGCCACTATTACTGGCCCCCACCATACACGAGGAGAATATGGTAGTGCAATGTAGGGCGCAGAAATGCACCGAATAGCAGTGTATAGCATAAAAGACAAAGCTATCATGTCCTAACATTACGGAACGAAACATAACCAAACGTAATATAACTCAACCTAACGTGACGATACCGTAATTGCTGCCCTCCCCAGGGACAAGCAGAACATAATAGAGCACTGTGGAGCGTTGAAGTTCACCGAATATCGGTGTACAGCGCAAAAGTCATAGCTATTACCACCCAACATAGCCAACCGTAATATAAACAAACGTAATATAACACAACCTAACGTGCCCCGACCGATATTGCAGGACTCTCCATGGCCAAGCAGAGTATAGTAGAGCACAGTAGAGCGTAGGAATCCACCGAATATCAGTGTATACCACGAATGTCAATCGAATCTTATGGGCCGAGACTACTATTACTGGACTCCTCAGAGTCGAGCGAAGTATAGTAGAACACATTACAGCTCAGAAGTACACCGAATAGCAGCGTATGCCACGAAGTTCCAATCTATCCTAACCAAACGTTACTTAACCCAACATAGCGAACGTAACCTATCACAACCTATAGTGCAACGACCAATATTGCTGGATTCCCCAGAGTCAAGCAGAGTGTAGTGATGCAATGAAGAGAGCAGATATCCACCGAAGAGCAGCGAATGGCACGAAAGTCAATGTTACCCTATCCTAACCTAACCATACGTATCATAACACAACCTAACGCGCCGTGAGCACAGTTGCCGGGCTGCGCAGCGCTAAGCAGTGTATATTTGATCACAGTTGTTCGCAGAAATCCACAGACAAGCAGTTTACTGCGCAAAATTCAAAGCTACCCCACACTATCCTAACCAAATGTAACATAAGCAGACGTAACGCTGGCCTCGCGAGGGCGAAGCAGAGTATAGCAGAGCAACGGAGAATGCAGGAGTAGTCCGAATAGCAGTGTAGAGCTCAAAAGTCAAAGCTATCCTAGCCAAGCCAAACCAAACCAAACCTCACAAAACGCAACATATCTCAACCTAACGAGCCGAGAGCACAATTCCTGGCGTCCACGGAGACAAGCAGAGTGTGGTAACGCAAAATAGGGCACAGGAGTCCATAGAATTGCAGTGCGTAGCACAAAAGTCATAGCTATCCCAGCCTAACCCAACATAACCTAACACAAGCAAATGTAACCTCACAATACCTAAGGTGCCGGGACCTCTATAGCCGGCATCGCCAGAGCCAAGCAGAGCATATTGTAGCGTAGCAGAGAGCAGAAATCAACTGAACAGCAGTGTATAGCACAAAAGTCAAAGCTATCCTCTCCTAACACATCGTAACCTCGCCCAACCAAGCATAACCTAACCCAGCCTAACGTGCCGAGACCACTATTGCTGTCCTCGCCAGAGCCAAGTAGAACACATTAGATGGGAGTAAAGCGCGGATATCTATGGTATCGCAGTGCATAGCAGAATATTCGAAGCTACCGTATCCTAACATATCCATACGTAACTTAATAGAACGTAGCTTGCCTGTACCTAGCGTGCCGAGAGGACTATTGTTTGGCTACCCGGAGCCAAGCTGTAATTATTGAAGCGCAGAAGAGCGCAGTAATCCACCGCATTGCTGTGTGTAGCACAAAAGTAGAAGATACCTTAACCCAACATGTCCTAACCTTACCTGACCCAAAGTAACTTATGGCAACCTGGCCTGCCGCGGCCATGGTTGCTGCCATCCGCAGAGAAAGCGGAACATGTTAGTGCAGAGTTGAACAGGAAAATCCATAGAATCGCAGTGTATATCGGAAAGGCCTAATCTAGCCAGACCTAACCCGAGCCAACAGAACATAGCCACACATAGCCCAACTGAATGTAACTCGCCGCGACAAATATTGCTGGGCTCCCCATGGCCAAGCGTAGTATAGTAGATCACAGTAGAGCGCAGAAATCCACCGAACATCGGTGTATACCACGAAAGTCAAAGCTACACTATCCTAACCAGGCTCAACGTAACGTAACCGAACGTAGCCTAACGCAGCCAAATGTTGCGAGGTCACTACTGCTGCCCTCACCAGAGACAAGAAGGACCAACTACAGCACAGTAGATCTCAATAATCCAACGAACAACAGTGTATACCAAGTAAGACTAGGCTATCCAAACCCAACCCAGACTTCTATGGCCCAACCAAACCTCGCCTAACATAACCTAGCGTGCCGAGACCACAATTTCTGGCATCCCGAGTGTCGAGCAGAGTACAGAAAAGCAATATAGAGCGCATGAATCCACCGAATAGCAGTGCATAGCACAGGAGCCTGTGCTTCAATGTCCTAGCATAGTCTCACCTAACCTAACCGAACGTAACATAACACAACTGAACGTGCCGCGACCGCCAATGCCGGCATCGCCAGAGCAAGTCATAGCATATTAGAGCACAGTAGGGCGCTGGAATCCACTGGATAGCTGCTTATAGCGCAAAAGTCATAGGTAACATATCGTAACCTAACAAATCGTACAATAACAAACGTAATAAGACTCAACCAAAAGTGCCGTCACCAACTTTGCTGACCACCCTAGAGCCATCCATAGAGCGCAGACATCCATAGAATCGCAGTTTACAGCAAAAAAGTCAAATATATCTAAACCCAACCCAAACAAACATGACCTGGCCTAACGTAGAAAGTCTGAACCCAACGTGACGCGACCACTAATGGTGGCCCCCCTAGGGCCGAGCAGATTGAGGTAGCGCACAGTGGTGCGCAGGAATTCGCCAATTATCCGTGTACAGCACGAAAGTCAAAGTTACTCTGTCCAAACCTATCCAAACGTAGTCTAATCAAACGTAACGTAGCTTAAGCTAACGAGCCGGGACCACTATTGCTGGCCTCCACCGAGCTGAAGAGAACATACTAGCGGAGAGTAGGGCGCAAAAGTCCATAGAATCGCAGTGTGCGGCAGAAAAGTCACAGATACCCAAGCCTAAGGCAAACTATCCTAACATGCCCAAACGTAGCCAAACATGACGTAACGTGCCGCGACCACTATTTTCGGCCTCCCCAGGCTCTAGCTGATTAGAGTAGAGCTCAGAGGAGGGCAGGAATCCACCGAATATCTGTGTATAGCGCGAAAGTCAAAGCTACCCCAATCAAATATTACCTAACCTAACCTAACCAAACGTAACCTAACTTAACCTAACTTGCCACGGGAACTATTGCTCTCATCCCGGGATTCGCGCAAAGTATAGTAGAGAAATGTAGAGCGCAGGAATCCACCGAATAGCAGTGTAAAGCACAAAAGACGAAGCTACCATAATCAAACTATACCTAACCTGACCTAACCAAACGTAACCTAACTAACCCTAACGGGCCGCCACCCATATTGCTGACCTCCGCAGAGACAAGCAGTACATATACAGGAGAGTGGGGCGCAGAAATAAATAGAGTCGCAGTGTGCAGCAGAAAAGTCAAAGTATATCCACACCTAACCCAATCTAACATAACCTAACCTAACGCAGGAGAACTCAACTTAACGTGCCGCTACCACAATTGCTGGCCTCCACCGGGTTCAGTAAGTTAGAGTAGAGCACAGTGGAACGCAGGAACCCACCGAATAGCAGTGGACAGCACGAAGGTCAAAGCAACCCTAATCAAACTTTACCTATTCTAACCTGACGAAGCGTAAGCTAACTGAACCTAACGTGCAACGAGCACTATTGCTTCCATCCCGGCAGTCGAGCAGAGTATAGTAGAGCAACGTAGAGCTCAGAAATCAACCGAATAGTAGCGTATAGCACAAAAGTCAAAGCTATCCTATCCTAACCCATCCAAACGTAATATAACCGAACGCGGCATAGCTGAACCTAACGTGCCAGGACAACTATGGCTGGCCACTCCAGAGCCAAGCAGAATATGCTAGAGCTCAGTAAAGAGCAGACATCCGCAGAATATCAGTGTAAACACAAAAGACAAAACCTTCCTAGCAAACGTAATCCAACCTAACCTAGCAAAACGTAACCGAACAAAGCCTATCGTGCCACGACCGCTATTGCTGGTCTCCCAAGAGTAGAGCAGAGCATAGTAGAGCAATGGGAAGCGCAGAGATCCACCGCATAGCAGTGTACAGCACAAAAGGTAAAGCTATCCTTATAAAACGTAGCCTAACCAAAGCTAATCGAACGCAGCATGACATATCATAACGTGCCGAGACCACTCCTTCTGGCTTTCCCAGAGCCAAGCTGGAAATACTACAGCACTGTAGAGCGCAGAAAGCCACCTAACAGCGGACTGTAGCACTTAAGTCAAAGTTATCCCCTGCAAACCTAACAAAGCGTAACATGGCCAAACATAACCAAACTCAACCTAACGCGCCGCGACCACTACCATTGGCCTACCCAGGTTCGAGCAGAATACATTAGTTGAGAGTAGAACGCCGAAATCCGTAGGATCGCATAGTATATCTGTAGAGTCAACGCTACCAAAGCCCTATCCAAACCAACCGAAAATACCCAACCGTAGCCTAACACAACCTAACTAGACGGGGCCGCCATTGCTGCCCTCACCAGAGCAAAGCAGGTCATATTAGAGCACTGCAGGTCGCAGAAGTCCACCTACCGGCAGTTTGCAGCACAAAGGTTAAAGCCAGCATCTCCAAGTCTAGCGTAACACAACCTAACCGTACGTGACGTGACTCTACATAACGTACCCAGGCTACTATCTCTGTCCTTCCCTGAGCCAAGCTGAAAATATTACAGCACAGTAGGGCGCAGAAGTCCATATTATAGCAGAATATGCAACTAAAGTCAAAGCTGTCCACTACTGAAGCAGCCAATCGAAACATAATCACGCGTAACCTAACGCAACCAAACGTGCCGCGAGCTCTATTGCTGGCCTGCATCGAGCCAAAGAGAGCACATTTGTACGGCGTAGAACGCAGAGATCCATAATATCGCAGTTTACATCAGAAAAGTCAAAGCAGCTCAAACCTTACCAAAACCAACCGAACATAGCCGACCATAGCCTAACACAAACTAACGTGCCGAAACAGCCATTGCTGCCCTCTCCAGAGCCTGGCAAGACATACTGGAGCACAGCTTATCGCAGAAATCCACCGAATAGCAGTGTGCAGCATAAAAGTTGATGATACCCAGTTCAAGCGTAGCCTGGCCCAACCTAACCGAACGTAATCTGGCACATCATAACGTGCCGAGACCGCTATTACCGGCCTTCCCCGAGCCAAACTGAAAATATTACAGGCATGCAGTGCTCAGGAGTCCCCCTAGTAGCATACTATGGCATTATGGTCGAAGCTACTCTCTCCATACCTTACCAATCGTAACATAACCAAACGTAACCAAGCTCAACCTAACGTGCCGCGGCCACTATTGCTGGCCTCCCGAAGGTCAAGCGGATCACGTTAGTGGAGAGTAGGACGCAGGAATCTATATAATCGCTGTGTATATCAGAAAAGACAAAGATACCCAAACCTAACCCAAACGAATAGAACATATACAACTATGGAATATCTCAGCTTATCGTGCCGACACCGATATCGCTTCGCAGCCCAGAGCCAGACAGAACGTACTGTAGCACACTTGACCGCAAAAATCCTCCGAATGGCATTATACAGCCAAATAGTAAAAGCCATCGCGACCATGCTTAGCCCGACCCAAACTAACCGAACGTAACCTGACTCATCATAACGGGCTGAGACCAGTATTGCTGGCTTCGCCAGAATCAAGCGGAAAAAATTAGAACCATTTTGGGCGAAGGAATCCACCTAATAGCAGACTATAGCACTAAAGTAGTATCTATCCTCTCCTAGCCTAGCCAAACGTAAAATAACCAAACGGAACATAACATAACCTAACGCGCCGCGTACGCCATTTGCTGGCCTCCACAGAGTCAAGCAGAACACATTAGTGGAGAGTAGACTCCAGAAATCCATAGAGCCGTTGCGTACATCAGAAAAGTCAATGCTACATAAGCCTAACCCATACCAGCGGAACATGATCAGAAGCAGCACAACGCAACCTATGGTGCCGAGACCGCTATTGCCGCTCTCCCCAGAGGCAAGCGGGAGATGCTGGTTGACAGTAGAGCGCAGGAATCCACCAAAGGGCAGTGTACACCACAAAAGTTAAACCCAGCCTAACCCAACCTAACCGAACGTAACCTGACTAAGCGAAACGTAGATGGACCACTATTGCTGACCCTCCCAGAGACAGGCTGAAAATGCTAGAGCACTGTAGGGCGAGGAGGTCCACCCAACAGCACACTATAGCGCTAAAGTCAATGCTATCCTCTGCTAACAAAGCCAATCGTAACATAACCAGACATAGCCTAACTGAACCTAACGTGGCGCAACAGCTACTACTGCCCCCGCCCCGGACGGAAGCAGGACATGCTAGGCCACAGTAGAGCGCGGAAATTCTCCGAATAGCAATGCGCAGCATATAACTTAAAGCTGTCCCAACCAAACTTAGCCTACCCCAACCAAATCTGGCGTAACCCGACTCAACGTAGCGTGCCGAGACAACACTTGCTGCCCTTCCCAGAGACATGCTGAAAGTATTAGAGCACTGATGGGCGCGACATCCACCTAATAGCAGACTATAGCACAAAAGCCAGAGCTACCCTCTCCCAACCTTACCATCGTAACATTACCAATCGTAACCTTACTATACCTAACGCGCCGCGACCACAATTGCTGGCCTCTCCATAGCCGATCAGAACACATTAGTGCAGGGCAGAACGCGGAAATCCATAGAATCGCAGTGTATATCAGTAAAGTCGAAGCTACGTAAGCCTAACCCAATCCGAGGGAACATAGGCAAACATAGCCTAACTAAACCTATCGTGCCAAGGCCGTTATTGAAGCCCTCCCAAGAGCCAAGCTGGACATACTGGAGAGCAGTGGAGCCCAGAAATCCGCCAAACAGCAGTGTACAGCACAAAAGCTAGACCTATATCAAACAAACCCTTTTTTTCACGTGGGGAAATCTTCCAAAGGTACCCGGCCCCTTAGGGGAGGGGGCGGGGTTATGTGGGACTTTTACCCACTAAAACCCCCACGATGGCCAGCCCTTCGCATTTCGGTGCCCCTGGACTTCGCGGCGACGCAATTGCCAGTACGAACCCGCGACGCAACCGCAGTTCCTTCCCGGCTCGGCGGGAAAACGCACCCGAAACGTTCATGCACATGCGCGCGAGACGCGTCGATTACAGGCACACACAACAAGCATACTACCGCACCGCAACGCACGCATACCCAGTGGACGCCGCGCGACCGTCACGCGGGGCAGCGCGCCCGGCCCACTGTCCCTCACACAGACGGGCCCCCACACGCCAGCACGTGGTCACCCTGACCTAGGTTGCAGCGGCAGAGGGAGAAGGTCTCGCGGCCGTTGGTACATGGTCGCTCGCGAAGGCGGATGTCTAACGCGTCAACACGTATGGCAGTGCGCGCGGCGCCCACCGGCGATGCGCTTGCAGCCTCCGCGGCCCAACGCGCCAGGAGCACTCGCCACGCTCGCGGGCTCTCTCCGCGGCCTACTTTTGTAACATAACCGTCTCGCAGAAGGAGGCCACCGCACGCCACGCACCTAAGCTCTCCGTCATCCGCGTCACGAAGACTGAGCGTGAAAGTACCCGGCGCTAGCGAGCCCGCACCGGACATTCCTCCAGCGGATGCGCGCCGTGTCCCGCCCTTCCCCGCAGTGATGGCACCGCGTCTCACGTTCCCGCCTGATACGACACAGGTACTCGCCGAAGATCCCGTGCCCGGTTAGCACCTGTGTCAGGCGGAAAGTGTCCCGGCTGCCGCTGCGCCCCCATGCATCCATCACGGGGGCACAGCCTCGTCCGCCCGATGCCACCGGCTGCTCGGCTTCCTGAGCCGAGCTCGCCAGGCGCTCATCACGGTCTGTCGGATACTTCGCCTCAACGAAACGGCCCCTTCTTCAGGAGCACCGCCGCTGCCAGCGTGTAGGAGTCCGTAGATACGGGCCTCCCCCTCCGCTTGCATTTCGAACGGCAGAACACCCTCCAGGACCATAGCCGCCGCGTGGGATATCGTGCGGTAACCGCGCACGACCGTGATCGCCATCCTGCGAGCGAATCGCCGGAAAATCGCCAGAATGTGCGGACTAGCGACCAGGTCGTTCGCTCAGAACGGAGCCCCGCAAAGTGCGACCGAGCGAACGACTCGCGTGTAGAGACGACGCAGCCTCCCGTCTGGCAGGAACAGCGCCACCACCATACTTTCCAGGCGTGGTTCCAGCGCGTGAAGGTGCTCGTCGAACCTCGAGTGGATATCGAGGACGAGTCCGAAATACTTTCCTCCGGTCCCGTACATCGATTACGACGTTGCCCACGCGGATCAGTGACTTGGGCGGCTTCCTGCGGTGCTGATGGCAAAACAACATTGCCTCCGTCTTCTCGGGGGATACACTCAGCCCTAGCAGCTGGATGCTATTCGCGACGAGAGCCACGCCGCCTTCCGCGCGCAGCGTGGCCTCCTCCCACCTCGACCCGGCTTCCACCACCAGCATGTTGTCCGCGTAACACTAGAGGATCAGGTCGTGTGGGAGGGGAGTGCGTAAGACGGCGTCGTAAGCGTGGTCCCAGTGGAACGGCCCAAGTTCCGATCCCTGTGGAACCCCGCAGTTCGTCGCCCGCACGACGGTGGAGTATCGTCCGGGATCCTCGATCGAGCCGTCAGCCAAACAGCCGCCGACCAGCGCCATCATGTATCGGAGAACCCTGTGGTACAACAGGGCACACTGGATGGCGGCCCAGGGCAGGGAATTGAAGGCGTTGGCGGTATCAACACCGACCGCCAGCACCACCCCGTCCCGGTCAACGGCAGCATCCGACAGGGTACGAATTCCCTTAATCGCGTCGATCGTCGGACGACCCTGCCGGAATCCAAACTGGCTGACGCTGAGATCGGAACCCTCGTCCGTTGAATATTCTGGGAGGCAGGCAGCTTGAGCGCGCTCGAAGATCTTGCCCGCCTCGTCGATCAGTCATATCGGCCGGTACGTCTTCGGAGTGTCCGGTGGCATCGCTGGTTTCGAGATCAGCACGACCCATGCTCTTTCCAACATGCAGGGAAGCGGCCGGTCCTGTGGCAGGTGTCGAACAGCCGTCGCACACGGTCACACCACGCGTTCAGAGCCAGTGCAAACAATCGGCCTGGGATGCCGCCTGTTCCGGGGGCGGTACTCCACGCCCCCACCCTAACGACCGCACGGCCCACCTCCTCGCGCGAGACCCCAAGCTCGTCAGAACATCCGACCAGTTTCGATTGCACTGCAACGGGTGCACCACATCCACCGCCACCACCGGGATGAGGGTGTCGATAACCCGCTGCAGGAGTTCGGGGTCCATACCCTGGGTCACGGGGGGCGCCCATACCTCCACCTTCCGCAATACTAATGTATAGGGGCGACCCCATGGATCGCTTTCGAGCGTCGCGAGGAACTCGTCCCATTGCCGAGATTTGGCTCTGCGAATCTACCTCCGGGGATCGCCCAAGGCGGACCGGTACTCGCGATAGAGGCGCGCGATACCCTCGGCGGACATCGCGCGTCGTCGACACCGATTTCGGCCGAACACGAGTGCACTGCACCCCGCAAATGTGGCTCCCACACCCGCGGCATGGCGACGTCGCACGCGCGCGTCATCGCTGCCCTTAGCCGCTCAGACCCTAACCCCGATTCGTCGTTTTCGCGCCCGACGTCCCCATCCGCCCAGACGACGTCCTTGACGGCCGCGGCGAAGAGGTCACGGTCGAGGCGCCCGAGCGCCCATCTCGGCGCGGTGGCGTGCTTCCCGCTGGGTGGTTCCAGACTTGTGCAAGGAGTGACGGCAAGCATCATGGCGATGTGGAGGTGGTCGCTATGCGTTTACACCTCCACCGCCAGCCTCCAGCCGGTGACCCGCCGCAGAGCTGCCGGCGATGCGAACGACAAGTCCACGACGGACGTGCCGTTCCACCGTACGTACGTGCTTACAGAACCCCGGTTGAGCAACCAGAGATCCAACACCGCGGCCCAATCTTGCAGGGCTTCGCCCCGAGCGTCTGTTCGTAGGGAAGCCCACGCCACGGAATGGGCGTTGAAGTCCTCCAGGACCAGAACCGGATGAGCCATGTGTCCACTAAGGAAACATCCGAGCACGCCCAGGTACATCTCGCACGACGAGCGGCCGTGTTTGCAGGAGACGTAGCACCCCACTCCGTCTACGTCGTTCCAGGAGACCGCCACATATCCCTCACCGCTGTGTAGCTGCGTTGGTGCGGGTGTCCGCTGTTGTCCCCTGGCGATGATCCCCACGGAGACGTTCCGATCCTCGAACCACCCGTCATGATCAAGGACATGGTACGGCTCTGCGGTAACAGCCAGCCCGACGCCCAGCTCAACGAGCGTCTGCAGGAGCAGGTCCTGCGACGCCCGCGAGTGGTTCAGGTTGACCAGGAGCACCATGGACGGCGTGAAATTTAGGCCGTTTCCATGGCCTCCTCCTGGCCCCCCTACTTTCGGACCGGCTGCGGGCCCGGTGCTCCACCAGGCGGCGGGCCCATCGCGGTAGCCGTCGCGGAGACGGAATTCACGGACGCAGCCTTCGAATTGGCGCTCGTGTCCGCCGAGGCGTACATGGTGCCTGCAGGCGCCTGGCGAGCCGCGCATTTTGTCTTTGGCGGGCAGCACGCCTCGCCGACCAGCCGGTGGTTGGAGGGGCGGCCGTGCCCGGCGTAAAGCGGGCACATCCCATCCAAACTTAGCCTAACCCAACCTACCCGAACGTTACCCAACCCAACATAACGTGGCGATTCCACTATTTCTGGCCATACCATAGCCAAGCTGAGAGTATTAGAGCACTGCACGGCGGAGATGCTACTTAATAGCAGACTATAGCACTAAAGTCAGGGCTATCCCCAACAAACCTAACGCTCGTACCATAACCAAACGTATCCTAACAATACCTAACATGCCGCGACCACAGTTGCTGGCCTCTCCATAGCCAATCAAAACAAGTTAGTGGAGATGAGAACGCAGAAATCCTTAGAATCGCAGTGTACATCAGAAGAGTCATAGTTACCCAAACCTAACCCAAACCATCAGAACATAGCCAAGCATAGCCTAGCTCAGACTAGGGTGCCGATGCCGCTATTGCTGCCCTCCCGAGAGTCAAGCAAGACATACTAGAGCACAGTACACCGCAGAGATGCACCGAATTGCAGTGCAAAGCACAAAAGTTAATGCTATCCTAACCAAACTTTTCCTAGACCAACATAACCTAACGTGACCTTACTAAACGTAAGGTGCAGGGACCACAATTTCTGGCCTCCCCAGAGCCAAGCAGTGAACACGATTGGAGACCAGAACGCAGATACCCATTGAATCGCATTGTATATCTGGAAAGTCAAGCGATTGGAGGCCAGAACGCAGATACCCATTGAATCGCATTGTATATCTGGAAAGTCAAAGCTACACAAACATAACCCAAACCAACAAGACATAGCCAAGCATAGACTAACTCAACCTAACGTGCCGAGACCGCCATTGCTGCACTCCTCAGTGCAAAGCAGGACATACCACAGCACAGAAGTGCACCGAATAGTGCTGAACAGCACAAAAGTTGATGCAACCATAGCAAAACATAGCCTAACCCAACCGAAGCGGATGTTATCTGACTTAATATAACGTGCCGTGGCCACTATTGCTGTTCTTCCCAGAGCCAAGCAGGACGCGCTAGTGGAGATTACAATGCAGAGATCCACAGAAACGCAGTGTACATTGGTAAAGTCATAGCTACCTAAGCCTATCCCAAGCCAGCAGAACATAGCCGAACATAGCCTAACTCAACCTACCATGTCGAGACCGATATTGCTGCCCACCCAGAGAAAATCAGGACATATTGGAGGACAGTGGAGCGCTGAAATCGACCGAATAGCAGTGTTCAGCACCAAAGTTAAAGCTATCCTGTCCAAACTTAGTCCAATCCAACCTAACCGGCCACAGCCTGTCTCAGCATAACGTGCTGAGACTAATATTGCTGGCATTAGGAGAGCCAAACTGAAAATATTGGAGCACTTTATTGCATAGAAATCGACTTAATGGCAGACTACAGCACTAAAGTCAAAGCTATTAGCTCCTAACATATCCAACCTTATTATAACCATACATAACTTAACTCAGCCTAACGTGCCGAGACCGCTACAGCTGCCATCCCCGCTGCCAAGGAGAACATACTAGAGCACAGCAGATCGCAGAAATCCACCAAATAGCGGTGTACAGCACAAAAGTTAGAGCTATCCTAACCAAACTTATCTTAACCCCACATATCTGAACGGAACCTGACAAACATAACGTGCCGAGGTGACCGCTGCTGGCTTTTCCAGAGCCAAGGTGAAGATATTAGGGCACTGTGTGGCGCAGATATCAACCTAATAGCAAACAATATCAATTAAGTCAACGATATCCTCTCCTAACCTAACCAATCCTGACATAACCATGCGTAACATACCCAAACCTATCGTGCCGAGACCAATACTGCTGGCCCTCCTAGATCCAAGGTGAAACTATTGGAGTCCCGTAGGTCGCATAAATCCACCAAATAACAGGATGTATCTCTAAAGTCGAAGAAATCCTTTCCTAGCCTGGACAATCGTAACATAACCAAACGTAACATAACCCAAACTAAGTTGCCGTGAACACTATTACTAGCCTCGCTAGAGCCAAGCAGATCACATTAGTGCAGAGTAGAGCTCAGAAATCCTAAGAATCGCAGTGTATATCGGAAAAGTCGAAGCGATCCAAGCCCAACCCAAGCCAACGGATCATAAACAAGCATAGCGTAACTCAAACTAACCTTCGGAGACCGACATTGCTACACTTCACAAAGCCAAGAAGGACATACTAGAGCACAGCACAGCGCAGAAATCCAACTTATAGCAGTGTACAACACAATAGTTAAGGCTACCCCAACCAAACTTAGCCTAACCCAATCTAACCGAACGTAACTGGATTCAACATAACGCGCCGAGGCCACCATTGCTGGCATCCCCAGAGCCAAGCAGAAAATATTACAGCACCGTAGGATAACACAGAGCCAAGCAGAAAATATTGCAGCACCGTAGGATGCAGGGATCCACATAATAGCAGACTATAGCGCTAAAGTCAAAGC